>NW_007731945.1:73364-74894 GCF_000696425.1 Galeopterus variegatus
TTTTTTTTTAAAGATGACTGGTAAGGGGATCTTAACTCTTGACTTGGTATTGTCAGCACCATGCTCTCCAAAGTGAGCTAATCGGCCATCCCTATATAGGGATCCGAACCCATGGCCTTGGTGTTGTCAGCACTACACTCTCCCAAGTGAGCCATGGGCTGGCCCACCCTAATATATTCTACTCTTAAAGAAATTTAGTCTTTTCAAAAATATTATATAAAGGGTATCATATAGTATGTAACCATTTGGAATTGGCTTTTTTACATAGTCTAATCCCTAGAGATTCATCCAATTATTCAATGTATATCAATTATTTGTTTGTTTTAATTGCTGAGTTATATTCCATGATATAACTTTACCATACTTTCATAATCATTTACTCATTAAGGACATCTGTCTTGGTTCCAGTTATGAACATTCATGTACAGGTTTTTATGTGAATATAAATTTCCATTTCTCTGGGATGATATCAAGAGTGCAATTTCAGTATCTTATGGTAGTTTAATGCTTAAGTTAAAAAAAAAAAAAAAAGAAAAGAAAAAAACCTGCCAAACTTAAACTGTTTTCCAGAGTTGCAGTACAGTTTAGTGTTCTCATTGGCTGTGCTTGCATGAACTAGTCTCTTTCCATCATCACCAGGATTTGATGGTGTCACTATTCTTTATTTTAGTCATTCTGATAGGTGTGCAGTGGTATCACATTTTAGTTTTAATTTGCATTTCTCTAATGGTGTTAGAATGATGTTATACATATCCATGTAATATTTGCCAACTGTATATCCTCAGTATAACATATTTTATATATTTTCCCATTAAAAAAAATGAGTGACTATTCTTTGCCATCAAGTTTTGTGAGTACTTTATATATATATTAGTCCTTTGTCAGATTAGGTTGGCTAATATTTTCTCAGTTTGTACCTTGTCTTTTCACCTTCTCTACAGGATTTTTTGCAGAGCAAAAGTTTTCAGTTATGTTGAGGCTCAATGTTTTTATTTTGTGGACTATGCTTTTAATGTCAAGTATAAGAACTGTTTCCCCAGCTTTACACATAGAGATTCTCATATTATTTTCTAAAAGTCTTATAGTTTTACATTTTACATTTAAATCTGTGAAGCATGTTGAGTTAATTTTTGTTTAAGTAGTGAAGTTTAAGCTGATGTTTATTTTCTGGCCTATTAGATGTCCAGTGGTACAATGTTGTTTGTCAAAAAGTCTAACTCGTTCAGCACTGTTATGCACTGGTGTCGAAAATGGGTCGGGCATATTTGTGGGAATCTATTGTTGGGTTGTCTGTTTTGTTGTACTGATATGTGTGTCTGTTCCTCTGTCAACACCACATGGTCTTGATTGCTATAGCTGTGTAATAAATTTTATAATCAGGTAGACTGATTCCTCCCATTTTAGTGTGTGATTTTCTTAAGTTGTATTAGCTATTATAATGCCTTTATATTTTTATATTATTGTGGGACAAATGTTTTTCTCCCCTAAAAATTTGTATGTTGAAGCCCTAACTTCCAATGTGGTGATATT
>NW_007731945.1:75603-77935 GCF_000696425.1 Galeopterus variegatus
AGGGTGGAGCTTCCATGATGGAATTAGTTTCCTTACGAGAAGAGGACAAAAGATCAGAATTCCTTCTCTGTCCTTCTGCCATGTGAAGACACAGTGATAAGGCAGCTATCTGCACACCAGGAAGAGAGCCAAGTATGCTTTGAATGTATGTATCCCTACAAAATCCCTAAGTTGAAAATTAAATCCCAAGATAATGATATTAGAAGGCCCAGCATTTGAGCTGTTATTAGGTCATGAGGGCTCTGCCTTCTTGAATAGTATTAAGTTCCTTATATAAAAGCTAGAGGAAACTAGCTGGGCTCTATTGTCCTTTAGGCTCTGCCATGATAGGATGCAGCTACAAGGTGCCATCTTGAAAGGAGAGAGCCAAACTCCACCAAACAGTGAATGTTCCAGGAACCTGATGTTGGACTTCTCAGCCTCCAGAAATATGAGAAATAAATTTCCATTATTTGTAAATTACCCAGTCTATGGTATTTTGTTATAGCAGCACAAATGGACTAAGAAAGAAATAGGTATTGAAAGGTGGGCCATTGCTATAACCTAAAAATGTGGAAGCTGCTTTGGAACTGGATAATTGATAGAGGCTGAGCCATAAAGGACTATTCTGGTGAGGGCTCAGAAGATAGGGAAAGCTGCAGAGAGAGGCTCAGTCTTTTTAGAGGTTATCTAAGTGGTCACAAACAGAATTTTGGTATAAATGTAGACAGTAAAATCCATTCTGATGAGGTCTGAGACAGAAATGATAGTAAAACTTAGGTAAAGGCTATCCTTGTTATAAAGTGACAAATAACTTGGCTGAATCATGTTCATGTCCTAGTGCTTTGTGGAAGGCAGAACTTTAAAAGTAATCAACTAGTATATTTAGTGGTAGAAATCTCTAAGCAAAGTGTTCAGAGTGTTGCATGGTTTCTACTGACTGCCTGTAATACATTGTGAGAAAGAAACAAATTACGGGTGAAATTATCATCAGAAGGGAAGCAGAATGTAAAAATTTGGAAAGTTCTTAGCCTTGCCAGGTTGTAAATAATAGAAAGGTGTGTTTAGGAGAGAATACCATAAGTGTGGCCGAGAAAACCTAACCTATAAGGAGATTAGCATGAATATAAGGAAGCCAGGTGCTATTCATCCAGACAATGAAAGAATGACCACAAAAACATTATGGAGATCTTCAAGGATGCCATTACCATCACGAGCTAGAGTGGCACGGTCTTAAGGGAAGATAGTTTTAAAGGAGAGGCCAGGGCTCCCTGTGGAACTTGGGTCTTACTGTCCAGTGCCTCCTCAAGTCTCTGCTCCCTGAATTCTACTGCAATGTTCTTCAACCACTTCAGCTGTGGCTCACGTGGGCTCAGGTGAAGCTTAGACCACCCATTTTTTTCTTTCCTATTTCTTCCTTTTGGAATGAGGATGTTTATCCTAGGCCTGTCCCACCTATATGTTTTGGAAGCACATGAGTTGATTGATTTCACAGACTCAAACTACAGGAAAAATTTGCTTCAGGATGAATTGTACCTTAAATCTCATATATGATTCAGATGATATTTAGATAAGACTTTTGACTTAGACTTTAAAGTTGAAAAGAGTGAGTTAAGATTTGGGGGACTATTGGGGTAAAATTGATATATTTTGTATAAGAGAAGAACATAATTTGGGGGAGGTGAGGAAAAATGCTATTGTTTGAATGCATGTGTTTCTCAAAAGTTCACAGGTTGGGTCTTAAGCCCTAAGGAGATGAAAGTAGAAAGTGGGGCCTTTGGAAAGAGATTAGGTCATGAATGCTCCATCCACACAAATGAGATAAATACCTTATAAAACCACCAAAGGATACTAGCTAGGTCCTTTTGCCCTTCCACATTGTTCTTGGACTTCCCAGCCTCCAGAACTGTGAAAAATAAATTTCTATTATTTGTAAATTACCCATTCTGTGGTATTTTGTTATAGTAGCACAAATGGACTGAACAGAGCCCTTCTAAATCCCGACCATGCTGATATGCTGATCTCAAACTTCCAGCCTCCAGAACCATGATAAAATAAATCTCTTTTGCTTAAACCACTCAGTTTATGTTATTTTGTTATGGCAGCCTGAGCAGACAAATATAATTTAGTCTGTGTTTAAAAATAAGATCTACCTGGGATTTTGATAAGAATTGTGATATATCTATATATTCTTTAGAAGATAACTGACATATTTACTTGTTGAATCATACAATTCATGATCACAATATGTGTCTCTTCATCTCTTTAGATTTTTGTTATTTTAATCAGTGTTTTACAGTTTTCTACATACAAGTTATATACATGTTCTGTTGGATTTATACCTCTTTTTTTT
>NW_007731945.1:78651-80052 GCF_000696425.1 Galeopterus variegatus
TCAATGCTAGTGTATAAAATACAATGTATCTCCTTAGTATGTGTGTCTTGTATTCTGCAATCTTTCTGAACTGACTGATTAGTTCTAAGAACATATATGCAGATGCCATGGGAATGTTATAAACAGTTGAATCATCTATACTTAAGTTTTCTTTCTTTCTTTGTGTTTGGCTTATTTTTTTCTTGCCTTATTTCACTGACTAGAACTTCTAGTACCATGTTGAATAAGGGTATTAGGAACAGAGATCCTTGTCATGTTGTCAATCTTAAGCAGAGAACATTCAGTCTTTCATGAACAAGTATGATATTATGTGAAATTTTTGCAGAAGTTTCTTAACATCTCGAGGGTGAGTACTGCTGTCTCACAACATTTATTGTAGTATTATTATCCTTCAATGCCAGTAGAATCTTTAGTGATATACCTGCTTTCATTTCTATTATGGGTCACTTGTTTCTTCTCTCTGTATATTTTATATTCTATTGGTAGAAGTTTATCAACTTTATTGATATTTTGGAAGAGCTAGCCTCCTGTTTAATTCTCTATTGAGAATGAGAATTGAGAAACAATTGAGAATATTGATTTTCTCTATTGTTTAACTATTTTCAATTTCATTGATTTCTATTCTTATCTTTATTATGTCCTTCTTTATACTTGTGTTGAATAAATTTTGCTTTTGCTTTTCAAGTTTATTTATTTATTTATTTGTTTTTTTGTTTGTTGGCAGCTGGCTGGTACAGGGATCTGAATCCTTGTCCATGGTGTTACAGCTCCACTCTGTAACCAACTGAACTGAACTAAGTGGCCAGCCCCTATTTTCCAAGTTTTTTGAAGTTGAATTTTGATTATTTATTTTAGACCTTTCTTATTCCTAATTTACATATTTTGGATTATGTATTTCCTTCTAAGTACTACTTCAGATGAATTGCACATATTTTAAGTATTTTATTACATTTTCATTTAGTTTCTGTGTATTTTTTCCTTTGAAATTTCCTCTTTTGCCCATATGTTATTTGTGAACGTGTTATAAAATTTCCAAGTGTTTTGAGATTTTACATTTATCTTTCTGTAATTGGGTTTATGTGTGATTTCACTGTGGTCAGAGAATATACTGTGTGTGAATTCCATTATTTTAAATACGTTGATTTTTATTTTATGGGCCATGATTTAGATCTTGTTGATTGATTGAATTAACATATTTCATATCCTTGCTTATTTTCTGTCTAGAAGTTCTATCATTTGCTTAGAGGAGAGCAATGAAGTCCCCCAAAATACTAAAGGATGTATCTAGTTCTCCTTTCAGCTCTATGCATTTTTAAATTGACATATAATTGTACACATTTACAGGGTACATGTATACAATGTACAATAACCAAATTAGGGTAATTAGTACATTCATCACCT
>NW_007731945.1:81181-82818 GCF_000696425.1 Galeopterus variegatus
TATGTATTTTCAAGGCTCTGTTGTTTGGAGCACACACATTTAGGATCATTACATTTTTCTGGTGGACTGATGCTTTTATCATAATATAGTGCTGATTGTATCTACAAATTTTGCTCTTAATCTACTTTATCTTATATCAATGCAACTATGTCTGCCTTTGTAAATTAATGTTTGCATGGTAGGTACTTCTCCATTCTTTTACTTTCAACATACCTATGTCATTGAATTTGAAGTAAGTTTCTTGTTGAGTCACTTAGAGGAAAAAAAATAAACTACTTTGCCAATATTTGTCTTTCATTGATATATTTTACCATTTAAATTTTTACATGTTAGGTCATTTGGTTTTTGTTGTTTCTTCTATTTTCAGTAGATGGTGATAGTTCACATTTGAGTATTTTAATACCCAGACCATCACGAATAAAGCTACATAACTATGTACCCCNTCACATTTGAGTATTTTAATACCCAGACCATCACGAATAAAGCTACATAACTATGTACCCCCAAACACCATAAATAAATAAAAATGAAATCCTAAAAGTGATAAAGTAATTTCAGGAGCACGATTAAAAAAGAAAATAAAAGAGTGATGAGAATGAGATGAAAATGGCACTTAATTTCCATGGTCTTTTGCCAAAAATAGATCACCACACTCTAATCATGTGATGAACCTCAGACAAATCTCAGTTGAAGACCTTTCTACAAAATAACTGAACAGTACTGTCCAAAACTATCAAGGTCAACCAAAAAAATTAAAAAAAAAAATAAAAAATAAAAAAAGACATTTCTAAAAACTGTCACAAGCAAGAGGAGCCTAAGGAGATATGGTAAGTAAATATAATGTGATGTCCTAGATGAGATCCTGGAACAGGAAAAAATAGACATCAAAAGAGAAAATCTAAATAAATTATGTACTTTAGTTAATAATAATGTATGAATGTTCATTAATTGTAGCATAAAAATGTAAGATTTTAATGCTAAGGGAAACTCGGTGTAGGGTATATGGGAACTGTATTATCGTCAAATGTTTTGTGTAAGTATAAACATATTTCAAAACAGTTTAAGTAAAAGAAAAAAATAGGTTTTGATTTTAATATGGAGAATAAATTAGAACATTGAAGGAGAGGAGACAAAAGTTAGGATGTTATAATAATCCATGTGGCAGATGATGTGGCCTGTCCTAAGAAAATGCCAATAAAAATGAAAAATGGATGAATATTTTCCAGAAATATGTAGGAATTAAAGTATTTATGGCTAATTACTGACTTGGGTATAATACTGCAATGTCAAGGAGTCAAGTATTATATATAAATTTTGGTGAATGAATGAATAACAGTGAAATCATTCAAATATATAAAACAGGAAGAGAATCATTGGAAAGGCAGGTGTAATGAGATGTTTTAGACAGTTTCTCAGTTTCCATGTGCAGATTATATATATATATATTTATATATATATATATGTATATATATATAATGGGGTTTTATGAATCTTGAACATAATTTTAAAAAATGAATTCAATCATTTGCCTTAGCATTAGGCAAGTTAAGCTAACAACAGAATAATGTACTTCACCAAGGTCTTTTGCATTGTAATGTGTTTACACCAGATTCATCTCTGTCATGAACTCAATTCCA
>NW_007731945.1:83184-83787 GCF_000696425.1 Galeopterus variegatus
TGTTGGTGGGAGTGGTGAGGAGGAGGGGGAAAAGGAGGAATTGGTAAAGGGACAAAAAAGCAACTACACTGTATATTGATAAATTAAAATTTTAAGAAGTTTAAAACAATAATGCAAATAGGATACAATTTTTTGAGTCCTGTAGATTTTGTTGTGTCTGAGCTATTATTTTTCTGATCAAAATAATAAATTATAGAAGTGGTAATTGGGTTTTACTTCCCCTCAAGTATAAGGTTAGATGGATAAGCCCTGAATGAGAGGTAAAATTAACACTGATCTCCACTAATAAGGACACGTACCCCTTGCTACAAAGTAAATAAATTAGATGAACCATACTTCTTAGTTATTTATATGATCTATTTTAAGAGAAAATTATCTTGAGAATATTAGATCTCACAGACATGTAGTACATTTTCTGACCCAAGCAAAAGTGTTACAAATAAAAAAATAATAATTTTCTTGGAAAATGAATGACTTAATCATTTGAATCTCAAATAATTCCTCTAAATTAGCTTTTGTTATTGGATGTCTTTGGCACAGAACTAGTGAAAATGCACTGTGTTATGGAAAAAACAAAATCTTCCTTCAAAAAAAAAAAAAAAA
>NW_007731945.1:84561-86083 GCF_000696425.1 Galeopterus variegatus
AAAAAAAAAAAAAAAAGCCACAAAGCCAATAATACCATGGCATGGCTCTCATTTCCTGAGTTTTAAATTATTTTGTCAGCAGTTCAATGAAATGGATACATCAACTTTGCCACATCAATAATTTCTGTCACGATTCTTTGACAATACTGGACTTGCAGATGCATTTCTTGATAATGCTACATTTTTCCCTTTAGGGAGTGATAGTTTCTCAGTTGTGAAGCTGATGTCAGCAAACTCTACTTATTCGCTCTTCATAAGGTTATGCTTTGAAAATTGATAGGACAGCTACGTAGGAAATCAAAACCAATTTGCTACTTTCTACAGTAGGGAAAGAATTATCTGATATAAAGTGTGGATCATTATAACAGCTGCCATCTTATCTCACTTTTCTTAGGTTTTTTAACAAACTGATCATGCTTTATTCTTGTAGTTTGTGACATCAAAGGGACCTTTCTGTAAAATTATGGCAATAAATTTTACCTCATACTGGACGGATTTTACTTCTTTCTGTCTATCTGTCATCCTGCTTTACAAATAGTGAACAAAAGACAAAATTGATTAAAGATTTATATTGTCTTCATGAAATACAATAACTGCCTTACTTAACTAAAAACTGGCAATGTAAAAGTACAGCTAAGTTTAGACCAACTTGCTACTATTTAACTCAGAAAGATAAGTGATATTGAGATAAACCAAAATAGTTGCCTTTATTATCACTGAATATTTAATTCCTTCTAGTCCAAGAAAAAGCAGATTTCATTATTACTGTCAGCATTTGGCAAAAGTTGTTAATCAGTTATTTTAAAAATGCATTGTTTACTACCATCTGTCGTCACATCTGTTTTACAAATACATGGCTCCAAAAAGATAATATATAGATTCAATACAGGACAGAAACCCCTAGATATATTTTTTAAATATTAAAGACAATTTTTTTCAAAATATCAAACTTTTGGATTTTTAGGATTTTTGCCACAATGCCAAAGATTATCACTCTTTATTTTTAACAAATCTTTGCTATTTTACCTATTTCCTGCAATAAAAAAAAAATCAGCATTCATGTGCAATCATTTATTATGACACATTATTTAATCAAACTGAAGTTCTAAACAATTATCTAATTATCATTCAAAATTAGAGTTTTCTCCAAAGTTCAGTGTTTATAGTTCTGCTTTCTCACACCTCACCTATCATCACTCAATAAATGATACCCAAATGCACATTCGTAATTTTTATCTCTTTTTCTATAATTTCTTGCACTAAAATTTCCCTTAATATCTTTCCTGTGAACTGATATTTCCAGACCAAGCATGTATATATTAATATATCATCTAACCTCTATATTCGGGTTTTTTGCGTATGTTTTCCTGTTTTGTTTTTCTTAATCTGACATATTTTCTGCGTACCAGACCTAAATATAACAGGCCCTCATTTATTCCACATAACTGCTTGGTCACTAAATACAATTGGCTCATCTTTTATCACCCGGGGTTTCTCATTTTCAATGGTACTGCTCCCATTC
>NW_007731945.1:86177-89946 GCF_000696425.1 Galeopterus variegatus
TACAATTGGCTCATCTTTTATCACCCGGGGTTTCTCATTTTCAATGGTACTGCTCCCATTCCTTTGGAATTTTATCTGTTCCCTGAAAGGTCTTTCTGCTTCCTGTTTTTCCAGTGCTATCATGTACTAATTACCACAACCCTGCTAATCTTCATAATAATAGTTTTATTACCTCACACTCCTACTTCAAAACCCTCAATTAAAAATTCCAAACTTCTTTATTCTTCTTTTTAAATTGCTTCATATTGTGATTCTATCTTTTATTTCCAAATAGTTTCTCAATCTTTTAACAAAAATGATAAAGATATAAATATAGTGTAAACTATTCCTATACATACTTATTGTCAATTTTTCTCTACTACTCCCCTATATTTAATTCTCTATTTGTAAACCTTCCATTATCATCACAATTGTTCCCCACATGCTTATATGGCTCATTTCCTTCTCACTCCCTGCGAGTCTTACTCCTCTTAGGCTCACTCCTTTACAAATATCTGCCTTGTCTTGATTGTAGTGTTCACCACCAGGGAGAGATTTAATCAACATCTCTTACTCATCCATTACCTAGAATAGGTTACAATACCTTCTCTAAGTATGTGCAATATACACCAGCTCTTTTTTCATATATATAACTTTCACTGTTGTACATGATATTACTTTTAACCAATGCTTTTTGTATCATAATGCTAAGATACAGAACAGCAGTCCTCTTATATTTACTCTGCCATGAAAGAGCATGATGTATAGTTAGCAAAAATTTTCTCCCACTCTGTAGGTTATCGTTTCACTCTGTTGTTTCCTTTGCTGTGCAGAAGATTTTTAGTTTGATATAGTCCCATTTGTTTATTTATTTATTTTTATTTTTTTTTCTTTTGCTGTCTGTGCTTTTGGGCTCATGTTCATAAAATCTGTGCCCAGAACTTGTTGCTGAAGTTTTTCACCTATATTTTCCCTTAGTAATTTTCACTTTCAGGTCTTATACTTAAGTCTTTAATCCAGTATATGGTGAGAGATGCATATTTAGTTTCATTCTTCTACATATGGATACCCAATTTTTCCAGCACCACTTATTGAAGAGGCAGTCCTTTCCCCAATGTAGATTTGTGTTGCCTTTGTCCAATATCAGAAGGCTGTAAGCATGAGTGGTGATTTCTGGGTTTCCAATCCTGCTCCACTGGTCCAAGTGTCTATTTTTATGCCAGTACCATGCTGTTTTGGTTACAATAGCTTTGTAATATAATTTGAAGTCAGGTAGGATTATGCTTCTGGCCTTATTTTTTTTGCTTGGGATTGCTTTGGCTTTTTGGGGTCTTTTGTTGTTCCACATGAAAGTTAAGATAATTTTTTATCCATTTCTGTGAAGAATGTCATTGGTATATTGATGGGGATGGCATTGAATCTGTAGATCACTTTGGGTAGTTTAGATATTTTCACAATGTTAATTCTTCCAATCCAACAAGGGATTAATATCTATAATATACAAGGGACTTAAGCAGTTATACAGTAAAAAAACCCCAAATAACCCTATTAACAAATGGGCAAAAGAGTTGAATAGAAAATTTTCAAAGGAAGTCATACATATGGCCAACAGGTACACTAAAAAATGCTCAACATCACTAGTTATCAGGGAAATGCAAATTCAAACTACATTGATATACCACCTCACCCCAGTTCAACTGGCTATAATCAAAAAGATAGTGAACAACAAATGCTGGTGAGGGTGTAGAGAGAAGGTAACACTCCTACACTGATGGTGGGATTGTAAACTAGTACAACCACTACGGAAAACAGTATAGAGGTTTCTCACACAACAACAGATAGATCTTCCATACGATCCAGCAATCCCACTTCTGGGTATATACCCAGAGGAATGGAAATCATCATGTTCATCATAGCTGTGTTTACAATAACTAAGACATGGAACCAACCTAAATGTCCATCAATGGATGATTGAATAAGGAAACTGTAGTATATATATACCATGAAATACTACTCTGCCATAAAAAAGAATGAAATTTTCCCATTTGCAACAACATGGGTGAGCCTGGAGAAACTTATGTTGAGTAAAATAAGTAAAGCACAGAGGGATAAATACCACATTTACTTACTCATAATTGGAAAGTAAGAGAGAAAGAAGGAAGGGAAGTAAGACCACAGTGGTGTCTTAGACTTGCAGAGGGAGAGAACATATCTTGGGCTACAAAGTGAAGTGGGAGGGAACTGGGAGGGAGGGGGAGGGAGGTTGGGGCTAATTGAATGGGGGACACAGGGTACAAATGCAATTTGTGTTAATGGGCATGCTGCCAGCATGAATCTGGCCTTCACATCTTGTTCATGAGGGGTGACAATCAGCTCTGTATGCCATGAATATTCATAACCAATAATAAATAAATAAATAAATAAATAAAACTTAGAGAATTGAAAAGAAAGAAAGAGCATGATGTTGAAACCCATGGAGTAACACATACACAGGTAAGCCAAGACCCTGCTGTGCTGTAAACACCCTCTTATAAAGGAGACCTATTTCAAAATGGAAACAATACATTTTATAATTTTAATAATATTCCCTAGGATTGAAGAAAGGGCCACCAGTTTTGAAACGTCTAAGTAATATTACACACAAATGCCAATCAAGTGACTTTTCTATAGGTAATCAAATTAGAAATAGATTATGAGGCCCTAGATGTTTTCTCACTTGTGTCCTCACCTGCTCATTCTCCCAAACATGACCAGCCCACATTTCTACCAAACATGACTACTTTGTTGCTCAAATTCATCCAAGCATCCCCTCATAGCCTAACCTCCTTCTCTGCGTGTTTCCTTTACCTTTTTTGCCTTTTGTCACTCCTGTAAGAACACCACTTACCCTTCAGCATGACCAAATATTGACTGTTCCTGACTCCCTACCTCCCGTAAGTCTTAGAGGATGAGTATGGGTCCTCTTTACTTCTCAATCCTACTTTCACGACATCTACCAGAGGTGAAAACATAAGAACTAGAGTAGGTAACAGTTAACTGGCCCAGATTTATAATGTTAACACCATGTAAAAAGTAATAATTATATCTCTGTCAATATTGTACAAAACTAGTAATGGAACAATTCAAATATTTTTAAGTGCTAATTTGCCCTTAGCAAGAATTCTTTAACATAAAAATAGATAAACAGAGCTTTAAGACAGACTATAAAAAGTATTTGCAATGTATGTACCTGTCAACAGTCTGCCAAATGAGAAATTTCCATGGACTTTTCTTGTATCCCTCAATGCCTTCAAAGATTGTTATATAAATTAATCATTATGTAAAATAGTGACTTTTTAATTAGTAATAAAAATGTTTGAATGACACTGATGCTTTAACAGAAATGCCATGGAATTTTATTTTATAGTCTAAACATTCAAAGGCCCTCACATGAAAAAAAAAAATATATATGCTTATTTTGAAGGTCGTAATAGTGGGCAAGTTTGATAAAATGCAGAATATAAAGTGGAGATTTAAAATTTATACTTATTTTGAAGGTCGTAATAGTGGGCAAGTTTGATAAAATGCAGAATATAAAGTGGAGATTTATGTGTCTGTAAAACTCATTACAGAAATGGGCTCATAGTGTTCCATTAAGAAGCAGCACCTGTTTTTGTTTAAGTTCTAGTTTGCAAGGAAGTAAATTTAATCTACTGAACAACTAATTCAATGACATGCATTTTTATGAAGTATAACAAATGAAAACTAATTATAAAAACTGTTAACTGAAATATTCATGTCTCTGCAAAGC
>NW_007731945.1:90826-92613 GCF_000696425.1 Galeopterus variegatus
TATAACAAATGAAAACTAATTATAAAAACTGTTAACTGAAATATTCATGTCTCTGCAAAGCTTTGCTTTTCACTCCAAAACAAATGAGTTTTTATTATAATGCTTATGGAAAAACATATTTTATTAAGGTTTTATTTTTAAAAGAATCTTTACAGCAACGATCTATTTTCATTTTATTTTAAAAAAATCAAAATCAAAATATAAAGATGATTTTCTGAAAAAAAAATTACAGGATTATGCACCACATATAAAACAGAGAGAAAAAAGTGAAAAAAACCCAAAAAACATCTAACAACCCAACTTGTAATTGTGGATTGTTCCTGAATAATAGTAATAAGCATTTCTAGCCAATTAAAAATAGACGGTATAACTATTTTTAAACTCAGCCATAATCTGACCAAATTTTTTAAAGGACTATATGACACGTCCTATTTGTGTGGCCTAGAAGTAGTGAAAATGTATATGTGTAATACTTTTCCTCTAATTATTATCATGTAAAGACACATTTATTTATTTATTTATTTATTATTATTTTATGTGACCAGTAAGGGGATTGTAACCCTTGGCTTGGTGTTGCCCGCACCGCGTTCAGCTAGTGAGTGCACCGGCCAGCCCTATATAGGATCTGAATCTGTGGGCTCGGCACTCCCAGTGCCACTGTGCTCTCAGCGTCTCACTCTCCCGAGTGAGCCACAGGGTCGGCCCTAAAGACTTATTTTATATATTCTACAAAATAGGTTGAAGTTTGAGTTGAAAATAAAACTATTATTTTTCTCAGTTTAAACAAGGGACATTATTTTTGTGCTAGATTAAAATTTTGGATTTAATCACTGGTAACACTTTTTGGTGACAACATGTCATATTGATTCATTTTCAATATTTTGCAAGCATTTTTTTGAATGTCCTAACACACAAATGAAGTAGAGACAACAATGAATTCCATGGACTGATCAATCAACTTTGTTAGTTAGCATCCTGCTGTAGTAGCAAATGATCCCCAAATCTCACCCACGTCAATATAAGCTTTGGCTCTGCTCCAGGTGTTATTTATTCTGAAATCACATTGAGGGATAGAGTTCCTATTTCAGTTTTGAGAATTTTGAAAAGATCATGGCAAAACCATGGGGAAGCTCTTAAAGCTTCTGCTGAAAAGTAGCACAGTTCGATTTCCCTTGCTTTCTTTGTGGACAAAGCAAGTGCCCAAAGATGACCCTGTCTCACTAAATAGGGGGTCAAAATATACTCCTCCCTCAGTGAAGCATCAGAAGTCACATCGCAATAGTTGGGATGTATTAATCATTTTCCAGAGAGTACAGGGAATAAGTTGTAAACTTATAAGTTGATTTGAGGAGGATTGACTTTTTTTTCTGCTAACTGAGTCTTGCTATTCCAGGTCCTTGTACTTTTTCAATTTGTTTAAGTCTGCTTTGTGTATTTTTGGAGGTTTGCTCATTTATGTTGTAAAAAAAAAACTTTTGTTGGATATACTTTCCAGATAATTTACTCTTTATTGTTATGTAAAATAGGACTTTTCTCTTATTTTAATTTTTTAGGTTTACTCTTTTATTAAAAAACAAGAAAGTTAAAGACTCCAAATAGTCTGAGAGGCAATATAAAATGTCCCCAAATAAATAATTAACATGTCCTTGGTCTTAAACAGCTTATAATTATGCATGACATAAGATATTTCTAGTGAAATTTAAAATAGTAGGTAACAAATATACGAAATGGTTTGAGTTTGAATGTGATGGATTTATGCATATGTTGCTCCATTGACCAATTAATTT
>NW_007731945.1:93662-94285 GCF_000696425.1 Galeopterus variegatus
CTCAAGTCAAAAATATTATTCAGGCAACAAAAAATAAAAAGTTGAATTTAATATTGTGTGCAATATTAAATACAAGGCGTGGAGTAGCATGTCAAAATACAGCAACTTGGCTTCTGGTCAGGATAGCAGAATAGACGGTTCCTAGTGTCACTGTCTCCCACAAATCAACCAATTTACAAGTATTAAAAAGCAATGACAGGAAGCCCGAGAGCTGCACCAGAATAGGCAGTAGCCGTGCATCATGGGACCCCCCAGTCCAGGCCAGTTCCCACTGCCCAGAGAGGCTCAAGAGCTGTCGGGTCCACATGCCCCAAGACAGCCATGCCAGAACAGGCAGATGCCGTGAGACCCCCAGCCCAGGCCAGTCCCTGCTGCCCAGAATTGACATTCCCTGCAGCATCCAGGCTGGATATCAGGGTGGGATGAGAGGACCGTTATACCCCCTGCCACAATGACTAAACACCAAAGGAAAAATACCACAAATATGAAAAATCAAAAAAGCATGACACCACCAAAAGAAAACAATAACTGTCAAACTCTAGATCCTATAGAACAGGAAGTGCTTGAAATGACTGACAAGGAATTTTGAGCAACAATTCTAAGGAAACTAAATGAGATACAAG
>NW_007731945.1:96157-97257 GCF_000696425.1 Galeopterus variegatus
TATTCTTATATCAGATAAAATAGACTTTAAACCAAAAACTATAAAAAGAGACAAAGAAGGCTGCTATCTAATGATAGAAGGATCTATCCACCAAGAAGACATAACAATCATAAATATATACGAACCCAACATAAAGCAGGCAGATTTATAAAGCAAACACTATTAGAACTCAAAAATAAGACAGATACTAGTACTGTAAGAGCAGGGGACCTGAACACCCCACTCTTAACATTGGAGAAACAATCTAGACAAAAATTCAATAGAGGGGGCCGGCCCAGTGGCGCACTGCTATAGTGCGCCGCTTGGGAAGCGCGGTGGCGCTCCNATAATAATAATAATAATTTATAAAATGAAGAAAATCTAAGATAACAGACAACCTTAAGCACACAAATATCTGAATCATGGGTATTCCAGAAGGGGAGGAAAAGGAAGTGACATTGAAAATGCCTTCAACAAAATAATAGCAGAAAACTTCCTAGATATAGGTATAGTCACAGATCTTCAGATTCAGGACAACCAAAGATCCCCAAATATATTCAACCCTAAAAGGTCTTCTCTAAGCCATGTTATAGTCAAACTGGCAAAACTAAAAGACAAAGAGAGAATCTTAAAATCTGCAAGAGAGAAGTGGCAAGTCACATATAAGGGTGCCCCAATCAGACTAACATCAGACATTTCATCAGAAACCCTAAAAGACAGAAAAGAATGTGATGATATATTCACAATACTAAAAGGCAAAAATTGCCAGCCAAGAATACTTTACTCAGCAAGGCTGTCCTTCTGAAATGAATAATTAGTAGTATATTTCTCAGACAAACAAAAACTAAAGGAGTTTACTACCACATGACCAGCCTTACAAGAAATTCTCAAGGTAGTACTGGGTTTGGTACCTTAAAAACAACCATCCCAGCCATGAATACTCAAGAAAACACAAAACCCACCAGTAAAACAAAATGCTAACAATAAAGAGAAAAATAGTTTATCTACCACCCTAAGAAACCAACAAACACAGAAGACAAACAGAAAATCAGAAAGAGAAGAACAAAAGATACTTAAGACATCTAAACAAAAATCAATAAAATGCTAGGAGTAAATCAACA
>NW_007731945.1:99081-99383 GCF_000696425.1 Galeopterus variegatus
TTTACCTTGAAGAACTAGAAAAACAAGAACAATCCAAACTCAAAGTTAGGACTTGGAAAGAAATAATTAAGATCAGAGGAGAACGAAATGATATAGAAATCTGAAAATGATATAAAAGACCAATGAAACGAAAAGTTTGTGTTTTGAAAAGATAAATAAAATTGACAAACATTTAGCAAGGCTAATTAAGAAGAGAGAAGACACAAATAGCAAAATAGAAATGAAAAAGCTGATATTACAACTGATACCTCAAAACACAAGAAATCATTAGAGACTACTATAAACAACTATATCCAACAAAT
>NW_007731945.1:99804-100354 GCF_000696425.1 Galeopterus variegatus
ACCTCTTAGATTTGATAAATGATTTCAGCAAAGTTGCAGGATACAAAATCAACACACAAAACTAAGTAGCATTTCTATACTCCAACAGTGAACATGCAGTAAAAGAAATTAAGAAAGCTATCCCATTTACAATAGCCACCAAAAAAGTAAAATACTTAAGAATAAAGTTAACCAAAGATGTGAAAAATCTCTATGATGAGAACTACAAACAACTCTTGGGAGAAATCAAAGAGGACACAAGAGGATGGAAAAATATCCCATGCTCCTAGTTCAAAAGAAGTAACATTGTGAAAATGTCCATATTACTCAAAGTGATCTACAGATTCAATGCAATCTCCATCAAAATACCAATGACATTTTTTCTCAGAAATGGTAAAAACCTATCCAGATATTTATATGTAATAACAAAAGACTACAAATAGCCAAAGCAATCCTGAGCATAAAAACAAAGCTGGAGGCATAACACTACCTGACTTTATACTATAAAGATATAATAACCAAAACAGCATGGTACTGGCATAAAAACAGACACACTGATTAATGGAATAGA
>NW_007731945.1:102267-103476 GCF_000696425.1 Galeopterus variegatus
CTAGTTACTAATTGCTATGTAAAGATACTGAGAAATTGCTGTACAAAGGGAATGTTTGCTAAAATTAAGCTGTTGTTAATGGATCCCTTAATTGATTTACTGGAATGTCATCTGACTTGTTTTTACTGAAAGTTACAAGCCTATGTTGTGAAACTATAACCCCACCTATGTCTCTTCCTGTAACTTCCTGGGCTGAAGAATGAATGCAGGAAGAGAACCCCAATTCAGGGTTAATTTCCCAAGAAAGAAATGCCTCTCTCTTTAGGGTTCATGGAGATTAGCCACTTCAGGGCTTCTCACTGCTCAGAAGAGATGGGCTTTGAGTAATCCTTTGTGGTTTCATCACCCTGGGGAAGTGGGGTGACAAATCTGTGGGGGGAAAAGTAACAATTAAGTGAAACAAGTCAGGCACAGAGAGAAATACCACATGTTCCCACTTATTTTGGGGAGGTAATAATAAATGAAGAGATAAATATACAAACAAAAAATGGAGAGGGGAGAAGAAGACACAATAATCACAACAATTCCTTGAACTTGTTAAGGCAAGTGAACAGGTATGATGTAGTTGGGGGGAGGGGGAACGGAGAGGAATGGGTAAAGGGACACAAAAATCCACTACATTGTATATTGAGAAGTTAAAATAAAAATAAAATAAAACTACTTCTTTTTTTTTTCCTTTTTGTCTTTTTTCNGAGAATGAAACTAGAACTGTACCTCTCACCATATACCAAAATCAACTCAAAATGGATTAAAATATTTGCAAAATATACATCTGAGAAAGGATTAATATTCAAAATATACAAGGAACTCAAACAACTGTACAGCAAAAAAATAAATTACCCCATTAAAAAATGGGTAAAGGAGCTGAATAGGCATTTCTAAAAGGAAGAAATATGAATGGACAACAGACACATGAAAAAATGCTCAACATCACTCAGCATCCAGGAAATGCAAATCATAACCACTTTGAGATATGGTATCTCATTGTGAGATACCATCTTATTCCAGTTAAGGTGACTAATATCACCAAAACTGAGAATGCTAAATGCTAGTGAGCTTTCAGATAAAAATGAACTCTCATAAACTGTTGGTGGGACTGCAAAATGGTGCAGTCTTTATGGAAGATGGTATGAAGGTTCCTCAAACAATTACATAAAGATCTACTATATGACCCAGCTATTTCACTGCTCGGAATATACCCAGAGGAAT
>NW_007731945.1:105280-108769 GCF_000696425.1 Galeopterus variegatus
AGCGGACCGGTCTCTATATGGGATCCGAACCCTTGGCGGGAGCACCGCCACGCTCCCAAGCACCACACTCTATCGAGTGCGCCACCGGGCCGGTCCAAGTAAATCTACTTCTTAATGAAGACTTAAAGTGAGATTAAATAATACGTAATATAGCTAATGTATTACCTTTTACAATAGCACTAAAATAAGTCAAAAGTGGGAGAAATTAAGAAAAAATTATGGCAATATTGGGCACAAATGTGGTTCATTCTCTCTTTTTTTTTCTTTTTTACACTTTTCTTCCAACCAACCAGGTTTATGTTTGTTTCTTGCATTGTGCATAAAAATTTGTTTATCAACAATTTCAATCAACACACTTTTATTGATATTCTCTCTGAAGACACTATATAAACAATGGGAGTACTACAATTCATGAAAAGAAACATGATTTGTGCTCAGTTATTTTTTTATTATAATACTATCATTATTACTCTAATGCATTCATTTATATTACACAAATACAATTTTAATCTAATTTATTCTATTTAAAAAATAATAAAAGCATCCCCCCGTATCATTGTGTTTTCATTAGCTATTAATAAGTTTTGATCCTACATTGGAACAAGTAACTGGAAAAAAAAAATCCTGTCTGTACTCTAGCAGTGATGTCCTGACACTGAGGAAGACCATGAAGCTCTACCATAATGATGCATGTGTGTTAAGCTTAGGCAACATCTGTTTCATTTATCCAACTGCAACAATATTCAGGTGACTGAAGGTCAATGAGACCGTAAAAAGGGTAAAACATGGATGAGCTTGGAAAATATTATGTTTAGTGAAGTAAGCCAGGCACAGAAAGAGAAATAACATATGTCCTCACTCGTAAGTGGGAACTAAGAAGAAAGAAAAAGGAAGGAAGGATGGACGGACAGACGGACGGAAGGAAGGAAGGAAGGAAGGACCACAATATATTACTGAACATTCAGAAGGAAAGAACAGACCTATAATTATTAGAGGTGGGAAAAGAGGAGGTGGAGGGGGGTTAGGGAATAGTGGATAAGGGACACAAAGAATAATTACAATTTG
Source organism: Galeopterus variegatus (assembly GCF_000696425.1). Classification (NCBI taxonomy): domain Eukaryota; kingdom Metazoa; phylum Chordata; class Mammalia; order Dermoptera; family Cynocephalidae; genus Galeopterus; species Galeopterus variegatus. The sequence goes on from NW_007731945.1 coordinate 106,346, forward strand.
TAGTGATGAACATGCTAATAATATTGATTTGATCACCACATATTGTACACTGATACTGATAGTCAACTCTGTACCCCATAAATATGTATAATCAATTCTGTTTCAATTCAAAAAATAAATTAATTACATTTTAAAAAAGGATAAAATAGCAGTAGCATCACTCTTTAATGCCTTTATAGTAGTAGTACAGCATAAAATCTGCCATAATTTATGCAATCATTTTCAAGAAGATTACAGGTAAAGGTAAATATAATGAAAAATTAATGACTTCTCTTCAAACAATACTTACCTGTGCTTGGCCTATCTTTTGAGTTCTCCTGTTATATGATGATGTAAGATTTAATAAAAAAGAAAAAAAAATTCTTAACACACAGAGTTTGCAACACAGTGGGCCCACCCTTGACTTAGTTTCTGCTTGTCCTGTTCTCCCAGAAAAAGAAATTCTACTCTAGAACATTGATTTTCTCCAAGGGCCTTGGGCTAAGGCTACTATAATTGAAAAAATAATTTCTCTCTCATGGGCTTATTTTGTTCCTAAACCCAGGGGAAAATTCGGGAAGTATGTTTTGTCTTACCATGCATTTTAAAAGCAACATACTAAATTTATGCAAAGGGAAAATCATAACAATATTTAGTGAGAAAATTTGCATGCACATAGTGACAACTACTTTACATTTTTTTATCTTCCAAGATAGATTCGTTCTAAAACTGCTTACATTGTTTTTAAGTTTAAAAAATGTTTTTTTAGCAACAGGACAAAACTTTTTAGCCTACTCTACAGAGAAAAGGGTATTTTATAATTTGATATTTTATATCATTAGATATAAATGAAGGGAAATTTACCTGTTTTTCTTAATATTGTACATCATCTATGTAAATCAATGATGATTTTACCACAAGCTGGTTATTGTATTCATATGTTCTTCAAGGTTTTAAATCAATGCTAAATTGGTGTAGTTTTGGCATTAAGGTGTTGGGATTGTATACATTTATTTTGCTTCTGAAGCTCACGGGAATAGTAACATTTTGCATGATTGTATGTATTAAAATTACCTTAAAATCTAGTATCAAAATCTAATAGCAAAAAAAGACTGCATAATAGGATAGATGCTTTTAAAATTTCTATTAGTATTTTATTCAAAATATTTAGACATGGATAATATTAGATGGCAACAAAAAGCTGTAAAGATGTGTCACTGAGAAAGAAAGGAGAAAAAATGAAAACAAAAAAACTCTTTATCGAAACATAAATAATAGCCAACCTAGTGTATCCTACTGTTCCTGATAAAAGGAGAGGTCATTTTTGTACATATTTTCTGACAGAATGAGGACATTCCTGTTATCTCTGATTAGTTGAATAATGTCCTGTAGCATTTTCTGCACTGATTCAACTTAGCAATGACAGCCTCACTTGCTGTTAATCCTGACCATTTTCTTCTCCTGCTACACCCTGTCCTCTCACAAACAGACTTAAAGGGATCGGTATATTGTAAGTTCTAAAAATGCAATACATTTTTTTCTGGCTTAACAATACAAAAATGAGATAATTCTCATTTGCATTCCCACTTATGTTTTGCTTCTTAAAAGTGCACATTTCTAGAAAGAAGCCATTAATCCTTATGAAATAATTACCCAATAAAGTAAGATTTTGCTTTACATAAAATTTAATTAAAATTTAAGTGCACTTTACTTTCATTAATTTTTTGCATGTAAAAACCGGATCTATGTCAATTATTATTATATTTTAACTATATTTTCACAGTTTAATCTATACATAGCAAACATGGCTTAGAGGTATATTCATAAGATAAAAATATGTGAAATCAATATGCTAAATAACAAAGTCTTTTAAATTTCTATTTGCATCACAAATACACACTTTATGATAATTCTTTTTTATTATCAATCTAATCTTGGACATGATATTAAGATAATTCTTAACTACACTGTACTAATTTCTGGTATACTCAGAGAACTCTCTTACTGAAAATTATTTTTCACCAATTTCATATATATAAATGTTAAGATTATAAATAGATGATTAAATGATAGACAGATAAAAATAGATAGATAGAGATTTTAGATAGACAGACATAGATAGACATATTTTTGTAACCATAGGTCATAAAATACTACTTTCAAATGGGTCCAATATCTGCTTTAGCAATATTATTCCCTCAGCAATATTGTTTGCCAATATTAAAAATATTAAGGCTATAAGTAATCTTAATATATCATATAAATACTATGAATAGGTTGGGAGATGACTCATTAGTGAAACAAAATAGACCTTGAAACTACACATATAAAATGCTAGTTAAATATGGGACCGCGCCCTTTTTCTTAGCAAAAACAACAGATGGCCTAAACAAATAAAAGGTGGTGCCCAAGGGAAGTTAAGGGGGAGGGCTAAGCATAGAGAGG
>NW_007731945.1:110265-111713 GCF_000696425.1 Galeopterus variegatus
GATCCTATATAGGGATGACCAGTGTGCTCACAGCGCTCACTGGCTGAGCGCGGTGCGGCCGCTCTCAAAAAAGGGCAAAAAAAAAAAAAAAAAAAATTATTTAACTAGTATACTGGAATTTGAAAATTTCTCAGAGGAAGATTTCTTTCTGGTACAGAGAAGGCTGGAAAATACAAATTATTAATTTATTAGTAATTTATATCAATAATTACATTAGTTGTAAACAGACAAAATACTCAAGTAAAGAGATGAAGATTATCAAGCTGTATAAGATTACAGCCTGAGCTATATGACATATATAAGACACATTTCAACGATAAACACAAAGAAAGCTGGGAAGTAAAAGAAAGAAAAATATATAGTATAAAAACACTAACCAAAAGAAATCTAGTGATGCTGTATCCACAAAAATCAGTATATTTTAAAGCAAAAACAAGCAAAAAACAAACATTACCAAAAATAAGACACAACAAATAATTTGATACTCAAGACAATTTTATAAATTATGTTTTGTATAGACAAAATAGTCTCAAATGGTATGAAGTTCAAATACATAGGAGTACGATAGATGTATCAGTAATTACAGTGGAGGATTTTAAAACAGCTTGTCAGTAAGTCAGAGGACAATAAGGGAAAGAAAAAAATGTTTAGCAAGCTTGAACAACACAATGTACAAACCTGATCTACTGTACATGTAAAAGTTAGCACTCAAGTACTACTAAATTCATATCCTTTTCACGCTCACAAAACCATTTACAAAATTTACCAAATTCTGGTCCATATAGTTTCAAAAATTTAAAAGTATCAAAATTATTCTGAACATGTCTCTATAAATCTAGGTGAACATTAATAGCAAATAGATAGAAATCCTTCACATATAGCAAAGTAATTTTTCTACATAAACTGAAGACATTAATAGTCAATTTCCTTCAATAATTTTTCCCCAATATGTGCACAGTGCATCTTTGATTACTTATTGGTATTTGAACATTTTGAAGATATTTTTAAATAATACATTTTTGTAATTGCATTTTATGATAGATGTATATAGAAAATCAACTCATTTTATAGTGCATGTCATACTAACAATTTTCCACAAATTTTTTATACTTAATTACAGAGATGATATTATGTACAACTTATTCCTATATGTTTAGAAGTTTAGATGAATGGGTAAATTCTGAGAAAATAGAAATCAAAAATGACAGAAAAAATAATTAAAATACTCCTAACTATTAAAGTTATTGATTTTGTAATAAAAAATGTTTCCCACACACAAAAGATATGAGTTCAAATGGGTTTACTGGGAAATTCCATTAAACTCTCAAGTACTACTGACAATCTTCCATAAATTCTTCCAGAGAAGAGAGAGAGAACAGAAGAAATACTCCATAAAATGATTTATGCACCTTTTAAAATTGTTGATAAGAAATCAGTTACAAAAAAAA
>NW_007731945.1:112206-113768 GCF_000696425.1 Galeopterus variegatus
CTACTCTGATTTTTACTGTAGTCTTTCTTATGCTAACTTTTGGGATAACTGGCTGTTTACACAGTTTCTTACAGTGGAAGTTGGGTCTTCTTTTCACATACAAGTGTTTAATGCTATGACTTTCATTGTAACTACTGCTTTAGTGGCAGCCCACAACTACTGATATGTTTTATTTATATTTTCATTTACTTTATAATTACACATTTGATGTTTTCTGACCCATGTAACATTTAAAACCGTATTTAGTTTCAGAACATTTGGTTAAAGCTCATGTCTATCACTTATTTCTCATTAAATCCATTGTAGTCACAGAGAAAATTCTGTATTACTTAAACCCTTTTAAATTTATTCAAATTTATTTTATGGCCCAGAATATGGTATATTTTAGAAAAATGTTCCATGTACACTTGAGTAGAATGTGTATGCTGCTGCTTTTGGGTAGTGTTCTACAAGTATGAATGAGGCCCAATTGGTTAGCAGTATTGTTTATGTCTTCTGTATCTTAATAATGTACTGCTTACTTATTCTATAAATTATTAAAAGAGTGATATTAAAGTCTCTAAGTATAATTTTAAATTTGCCTTTTTCTCTTTATAGCTCTCAATTTTTGCATCATGTTTTTTGCAGCTCTGTCATTAGGTGTATAAACTTTAGGACTGCTCTGTTCTTTATATTAATTTTGTCCTTTATCATTATAAAATGCTTCTTTTTACTTGATGGTAACAGTCTTTGCTCAGTAATCTACTTTATTTAATATCGATATAGCCACTCTAGCCAACTTTTGATTAGAACTGCCATATTATACAATTTTAAGTATTTTACTTTTATTCAATTTATATCCTTATATTTAAAATGGGTTTCTTGTAGGCCTCATACAACAACAAAAACTAAAAATAATATGAAGCCCTGCTTAAACTAAATAGTAATTGGAGAAATATGAGAGTAAAATATAATTTATAATGCTAAAAAAAAGAATTATAATTGTAAGACATGATTAATGCCAACTGAAAACATACAGTACAAATAGACATTTCCTAAAACACTTTCTAAAGATGGACTTTAATTTGAAGAAAGATAATTCCTGGAGTGTAAGTAACTTAAGAGACAAGAAGGAATAAAGGAAAAAGTAAATAGCATGCATATGTGTTTATTTAAATGACATGCTGTATAAGATGATAACATAAGTTTGTCTAATTTGGATGTTTAAAAGGAAAAACTTAAATCCTGGGAAAATAAATGAGCATGTGGCTGAAGGGTGAATGATAAGATTAATATGTATTCAGGTCATGTTAGTATTTAGGAGCGGAATCAATATAGCGTGTACCTTTATACTTAAAAAAAAATTATTGGCAAATTTTCAAGTTTAAACATTATGAAAGTAAGAGTGCAAGATATATATTTCAAACCAGAAAAAATAAATTTTGAATAAAAAATAGACAAACCTGCCAACTTAATCAATACATTATAAAAAGAAGAAAACAGGTGTTTTAGTCCCTTTTGCGTTGCTATAACAGAATTACCCGAGACTGGGTAATTTATAAAGAAGAGAGGTTTATTTGGCT
>NW_007731945.1:114936-115959 GCF_000696425.1 Galeopterus variegatus
CACATTGAGGATCAAATTTCCACATGAGTTTTGGAGGGGACAACACATCCAAACTCCATCAACAGGCAACCGAAAATTGGATAAAAATGAAAATAAAAATAATTAAGATGATGAGAACAAGTCTAAATATATTAATGAGCACTATAATTTCAAATGAACTAAAGGCAGAAAATGCAGAAAGTAAAGACGATGGTATTGTATTGGAAAAAAACAAACAAAAACTCCAGCTATATTCTGATTATTACACTTGAACATGCCTAAATATAAGAATTCTGAAAATAAAAGATTCTGAAATAAAAAAAAAAAAAATAGGAATTCTAGGCAAAGGTAAACAAAAATAATATTCATATGGCTATAGTAATATAAATGTTTCCTTCTGTACATAAAATGTTATTAATAATAGACTCACTAGATGAAAAAATAATTCAAAAGGAAGGTAGAATAGTGTGAACTTGTATGTTTTTAACATGAATGTCTTAAATATTTGTAAAGCAAAAATTGATGTAGGAAGCAATACAACTTCTGGCATGGCTGAATAAGTGACCAAATGATCAAATGCCCCTCACAGAGAAACTCAAAGTCTGGATTAAACACAAAAACAATTAGAACTACCTGGAGACTCTGGAGAACAAATCATGCCATTTATGGAAGGATTTCAAAACTTCAAAAGAATGCGGGTAAAGAGTGATTGCTAATGGGTACATGGGTTTCTTTTTGTAGTAGTGAAAATATTCTAAAATGTGATGATGATGATGGTTGTAAAACTCTGGGACTATGCTGAAAATCGCTGAATTATTTATTGGATTCTAGTACACTGAATTTTATGGATTGTCAATATCTCATTAATCTGCTTTACATATATTAAAAAGATACACAAAGACATGGATGAATTTGTATTTTCTTTTTCTTTAGCCTGAAGTCAGACCTCAGTTTCAGCACCATACGGGTAAGATAACATTGTGAGGGCCGAGCCCGTGGCGCACTCGGGAGAGTGCGGCACTGGGAGCGCAGGAGCGCTCCTGC
>NW_007731945.1:116371-117537 GCF_000696425.1 Galeopterus variegatus
ACTCGGGAGAGTGCGGCACTGGGAGCGCAGGAGCGCTCCTGCCGCGGGTTCGGATCCTATACAGGGATGGCCGGTGTGCTCACTGGTTGAGCGTGGTGTGGCCAGTCACAAAAAGGAAAAAAAAAAGATAACACTGTGATATTTTATGGTCTTTCTGGCCTAAGAACAGAAGAAAGAATCTGGGTAACCACAGAAAGTGGTTAGGTAACTGGAAAGTGTAACTGGAAAGTGACTATGTACACTCTGGAAATGAAAGCCGTAGATGTGGAGCTCACAATATGCTTATAAACTCTGCGGAAAACTCTGGTTGACCTTTGAGACAGTCATGTATAAAGCACACAGCAAAAAGCCTGCTGAAGAGGCTGTTGAGTACAAATGTCAACTAAAAATTAGGGGGAAATAAAGACATTTTTAGATGAAAGGAACTCAAGGGAATTCATCACCAGTGGATGCACTCTACAAGAAATATTAAGAACATTCTTCAAATAAGGACAAATCACAACAGAGGGAAACTAGAATCTCCAGGAATTAATGAAGAGCATCAGAAATAGCATATATCGCAGTAGATAGAAAATGTTTTTTCTCCAATTAGTTCCATTAATATTCATGTGTTTTTGTCAAAGCAAATGCAATAGAACAATATATATGGATGTAGTACACATATTTGGCATAAAAGACTGTGAGAGGTTGAAAAAAANAAAAAAATGAATTTACACATTGGCAAGGAATCTATATTTCACACAAAGTAGAACGATTTAACTCTAAGCACATTATGAAAACTCAAAAATGTATATTATAATCTATGGAGCGACTAATATTTATTTTGTAAATAGGTATAGCCAAAAAGCAAATAAGCCAAAAAAGAAACTCTGAAATATGTTAATAATAATCATCAAAAAAAGAAAAAAAAAAGGAACAGAGAAACAAAAAGTAAGATAAAAGACATCTTTAAAATGGTAGATGTAAATCTAACCATATCAATAATTATATTTAATGTTAATAAAATCAAAATTATTAGAATATACTAGAAAACAAGTTCCAACTAGATGTTGGATATGACAAATGCATTTTAAATATAAAGACAGATATTTTGAAATACACAGTAGGAAAATAATATCCCTTACAAACCAAAACCAGGTTGGAACATCACATAATAAAAAAAAAAA
>NW_007731945.1:118950-120587 GCF_000696425.1 Galeopterus variegatus
GGAGGTATATAAAATTTTCCCAGAAAAATAGCAGAAAAAAAGATCATGCTATTTTTTTTATAAATTATAAATTAGACCTTATCAAAATTATAACCTTCTGGCTCATCAAACTACACTATTAAAAAAAATTAAAAAGAAAGCCATGTATTGGAATAAAATGATCTATAGAGCTTATATTTGCCAAAGGACTGACATACAGTAAGTATACATTTAGAGCAACTGCAAGTCAATGACATAAGAAACAACCCAATTAAAAAATAAGCAAAATTTTAACAGATTTAAGAGACACTTCATCAAAGAAGATTCAAGTGACCAGTAAGCACATGCAAAATTGTCCAGCATAATTAGACATCAGGAAATGTATATTAAGACAATAATAAATACCACCTTACCGCCACAAGAATTACTAAACTTGTGAGGATGTGAAACAACTGGAAATTTCCCAGTTTGTTGGTGGGAGTAGAAAAATCATTACATTTTCAGGAAAAGTTTTAGCTATTTCTTATGAAGCTAAACATACTCTTACTAAGACCCAGCAATGCCATTCTCAGATAGTTACTCAATGAAGTTGAAACTTTATTTGATGGTTGATTTGTACAAGAACTTATACAGATGCTTTATTTTAACACCCAAAACTGGAAATAACTTTGGTATCTATCAGTAGGAGAGTGGTCTAGTGTATCAGTGGAAAACAAGCAGCAGACTGAATGACTATAAAAAACCTTATGCTGACTGAGATAAGCCTTTTACATTGAGTAAATAATGCATTTTTCCATTTGTGTGAAATTCTAAAGATGCATACGTGTGAAATAAATGAATATAGTAAATGTTTATGATAATTCTAGGGGGTGACTATACGTGTGCTCACTGCAATACTCTATCAACTTCATGCTTAAATATTTTCATAATAAAAAATCTTATAAATTAATAGTAAAAAAATAACTGTTATAGAGATTTCTACATCTATGTGACACTTCAGGATTGCTAAACAGATACAACGTAAAATATTTCTTTGGTTTTTATCACTAATATTACTTTCCCCATAAGCAACAATTAACGTTTACAAGCACTCCTCATTGACACACTTTCTCACTTGGCTTGTCCTGTTGTAAAATACCATATATGTATTTTCTATTCACAGTTGTATAACTGTTGTTCATACTTGTCTTCAAACTCCAGACTCTTCCTATTCAATATCTCCATTAAGAAGTCCAATTGTCTGTGTTTGGGGGTGTTAATCATAAAGTCATTGCCCAGTCCTAAATCCTGGAGCATTTACCCAATGTTTTCTTCTGGGAGTTTTAAAGTTTCAGGACTTATATTTAAGTGTCTTTTTAGGCATAAGAAATATATTTATATAAATTAAAAGCAAATTGGATCATTAAAAAATTTCATAAATTCATTTTGTTAACAACAACATGCACATTTATTTGTTCAAATAATAAATATATAAAGTGAATAACAAATGAATAACAAAATACTCTTTAGAAAGTAGGGCTTCAATTTGTCACAAAAACCTGGAGATGCAGAATGTATTAAATTTTACATATTTCATTTTACAATTGCTAGAATTATTTGAAAGAGCTCTCTAAAATCTTCCAAAAGCATGTAGATATCAAATTGATTTCAACAGAAGA
>NW_007731945.1:122167-124118 GCF_000696425.1 Galeopterus variegatus
TTTTTTTCCTTGGGTTTTTTTTTTTTTTTTTTTTTTTTTTTGAGACTATTGAAACTGCGTTTGCTTTTTTTTTTTATCTCTTTTTCTTCCACTTTCTGGTTGGAGCATAAAAATGCTACTGATTTTTGTATGTTGATTTTGTATCCTGCAACCTTACCGAATTCATTTATCAGCTTTAAGAGTCTTTTGATAGAGTTCTTTGGGTTTTCTACACATAGAATGAATCATGTCATCTGCAAAGAGGCACAATTTGATTTCATCTTTACCTACTTGGATAACCTTTATTTCTTTCTCTAGTCTAATTGCTTGGACAAGTACTTCCAATATTATGTTAAAAAGGAGTGGAGAGAGCAGGCATCCTTGTCTTGTCCCTGATCTTAAGGGGAAAGCTTTTAGCTTTTCTCCATTCAGGATGATACTGGCAGTGGGTTTATCATATATGGCTTTTATTATGTGGTGATACCTTCCCTCCCTACCTAATTTGTTGAGAGTCTTTATTATGAACTGTTAAATTCATATAGAATGACAAAAGACCCCAAATAGCTAAAGCAATCCTGAGCAAAAAAAAGTAAACCTGGAAGCATTACATTTCCTGACTTCAAACTATATTACAAATCTGTAGTAAAAAAAAGAAGTGTGGTAATGACATAAAACAGACATGGAAAAATGGAACAGAATAGAGAACTCAGAAATCAACCCACATATTTACAACCAACTGATCTTTGATAAAGGCACCAAGAACATACATTAGAAAAAAGACTGCCTCTTCAATAAATTGTGCTCAGAAAACTGGATATCCACTTGTAGAAGAATGAAACTTGGTCAATACCTCTCACCCTATATCAAAATCAATTCAAAATGGATTAGACACTTAAATACAAGTCCCGAAACTTTAAAACTCCTAGAGAAAATGTAGGGTAAATGCTCCAGGATTTAGGACGGGGCAATGACTTTATGAATAACACCCCAAAAGCACAGGCAACAAAAGAAAAAATAAACAAANAGAAGATAGATAAACTTTTCAAAGTTTCTTCAAATTAATTCAAATTAATTAATTTCCATTTATTTCAAACTAATCTGTAAACAAATCAAGAAGTCAATTTAATAAGAAGAAATCAAGAACAGTTTAGCAACATAAATTGCATAGTTGCATAAAATCAATAAAACTATAAAAACAACAGTGCTTCAAAATGTTTGGGAAAATATAGAATTGAAAGATAATGGAAATCTTTTCATAAACTTTTGTTTGTTTAATTTTTTTTTCCTTTATTATTTTAAAGACTAAGATCAAAGAAAACATGTTCTCTGACCAAAGTAACAGAAGAAAATTAGGAAAACTAACGTGTGGAAATTAAGCAGCACTCTCCTAACTAAACAATTGGTAAAAAGAATAATGACAGGGAAATTAGAGACTACTTTAAAATAAAGATCAAAGCACAACATATTAAAATTTATAGAAAGCAGGGCTCATGTACTTCTTCGAGGAAAATTTATACTTATAAAAACTAATATCGAAAATAAGATAAATCCCAAATCAGTAATATAAACTTCTACCTTAAGAAAATAGAAAAAAAGTAGATCAGAGTAAACCAAAAGCCAATATAAATAGGAAATAACAAAGATTACTACAGAAATATATGAAATAAGGAATTAAAAAATAGAGAAAAACAACAAAACCAGAAGTTGATTCTTTAAAAAGATCTACAAAATGTGCAAACCTTTATCTAGACTGACCAAGGAAAAAGAGAGAAGACCAAAATTACTAACATCAGAAATAAAGTGGGATTGCTTTTTCTATTTCTGTGAACAATGGCACTGGTATTTTGATGGTAATCACATTGAATCTGTAGATGGCTTTGGGTGGTATGGACGTTTTTACTACATTGCTTATTCCAATCCACAAACAAGGAATGTCTTTCCATCTCTTAGTGTCTTCTTTAATTTCTTTCAG
>NW_007731945.1:125780-127248 GCF_000696425.1 Galeopterus variegatus
GCACAGGCAACAAAAGAAAAAATAAACAAATGGGATTATATCGAACTAAAAAGCTTCTGCATAGCAAAGGAAACAATAGAGTTTAAAGAAATCCTACAGAATGGGAGAAAATATTTTCTAAATATGCATCTGACAAGCAGTTAATATTCAGAGTATACAAAGAGCTCAGACAACTTTACAGCAAAAAATCAAATAATCCAATTAAAAAATGGGCAAAGGAGCTAAATAGACATTTCTCAAAGGAAGACATACAATGGCCAACAGGTATATGAAAAAATGCTCAACATCACTTATCATCAGGGAAATGCCAATCAAAATCAGACTGAGATATCACCTCACCCTGATCAGGCTGGGCATCATAAAAAAAGAGAATAACAAATGCTCATGAGGATGTGGAGAGAGAGGAACCCTCCTGCACTTTTCATGGGACTGTAAATTAGTACAGCCATTATGGAAACAGTATGGAGGTTCCTTAAACAACTACATATATAACTTCCTTATGATCCCACAATCCTACTCCTGGGGATATATCCAGAGGTTTGGAAAATATCAGATCAAAGGGACACCTGCACTCCCATGTTATTCACAGCTCTATTTACAATAGCTAGGTTATGGAATCAACCTAAATATCCATCAATGGATGACTGGATAAGGAAATTGTGGTACATATACACAGTGGAATACTACTCAGCCATAAAAAAGAATGAAATTCTACCATTTTCAGCAATGTGGATGTGTCTGGAGAAAATTATTCTAAGTGAAACGACCCAGGTACAGGAAGGGAAATACCACATGTTCTCACTCTAACTGGTAGTTGAATCCATAAATAAACAAATGAACAGTAAAGAGAGACAGAGAGAAAGAAAAAAGGAAACAACAATCATAGTAATATGTTGAACTTTTAGAAAAGTAGAGGTGGAAAAGGGGAGGGGAGGGGATGAGGGAGGGAGGTTAATGAGGAATTGGTCAGTGGACACAAAGAATGATTGCATATTTTAAGGATGAGTAAGCTCACTATACTGATCTAACCACCACACATTCTACACAGCTCTTGAAAATCAACATTGGACCCCACATGTATGTATAATAAAAAATTTTTTAAAAAAGAAAGAAAGTAGGGACATTATTACATTTTCTCAATGGCTTTTTGTGGTAATAAGATTTAGTTTCTGTTTCTCATTTATATTTTTGTTCTACCAGTTGGTTTTGGTATTTCTTCTGTATTAGTGGTAGTCATTATCATTTTTTGGATTCTAGGTGCAGGACTTTTTCAAGGATTTATTGTAGGGCTGGTCATGTGGTGGTGAGCTTCCAGAGCTTTTGTTTTCCTGGAAAACACACTATTTTTCCCATATTTATGAAGGATACCCTTGTTGGGTACAATATTCTTGGCTGAAGTTTTTTCTTTTGGTATTTTGATATATCATCCAATTTTCTTTTCTTTTTTTCTTTCTTTCTTTTTTTCTTT
>NW_007731945.1:128283-129411 GCF_000696425.1 Galeopterus variegatus
CGGCGGGAGCACCGCCACACTCCCAAGCGGCACACTCTCCAGTGCGCCACCAGGCCAGCCCTATCATCCAATTTTCTAGCCTATAGAGTTTCTGTTGAGAAGTCTGCTGTTAGTTTGACAGGGGATCCCTTATAGCTGACTTGATGCTTTTCTATTGCTTTTTTTGAGGTTCTCTCTTGGTCTTTGAGCTTTGCTAGTTTGATTATAATGTGTCTTATAGAGGATCTTTTTGGGTTGGAATTTTTTGTTTGGGGATCTTTGAACCTCCTGGATTTGAACGTCCGTGTCTCTAACTATACCTGGAAAGTTTTCTGGAACACTCATGACTTGAATGTTTGTGTGCTTAAGATGGTCTGCTAGGTCTGTTAGATTTTCCTCATTTAAAAAAAATTCATTTTATCTTTTTTTCTGCCTGGGTTATTTTGAAAACACTATCTTCAAGATCTGAAATTGTTTCATCTGGTTCTTTCAGCCTGCTTTTAAAGATATTGGTTGTGATTTTTGTTTTGTTGAGTATATCTTTTCAGTTCCATAAATTCTGCTACATTTTTTAAGGTATTTATCTCTTTGTAAATTTCCTCCTTCATATCCTGGATTTTTTTGTTGTTGTTGTTGTTTCATTATGTTCCTGTATCCCAGTGAATTTCCTTTAGATTATTGCTCAGAATTTCTTTTCAGTCAACTCAAGGGTTTCCTACTGTATACGATCTGGTATTTGAGAATGATTTGATTCATTTGGTGGAGTCATATTTTCTTGGTTTTTCATATTTCTAGTATCTCTATGTTGATGTGTGCTCAGCTGGTAGGGCAATTGCTTCTTCTATTACTCTTGAGTGGGCTTTAAGGATAAAGATGTTCTCTCCTTTTCCCTCTCTCTGCTGGTGACTCTCCTTGTGTCAATGCATTCAATTGTCCAGTGTGCTGCCTGCTAGATGGCTGTGGCTGCTGATGTGGTGTCCAGATGCTATTGTCCATAGCCAAGGCTGTGATGGTGGCTGTGGGGAGCCACCCACACACAAGTATTGTTTTTGGCATGCTCTCTTGCCTGCTTTTGGGTGTGTGGGGTACTGCCCTCAGCGCTTTGCCTAGGATCCCAGGTGTGCTGTCTTCCCTGCTGATGGGCAGAAG
>NW_007731945.1:130542-131834 GCF_000696425.1 Galeopterus variegatus
AAATGCATGAGTCAAAGAAATAATAGCAATCAAATTGTAAAATAAGTTGTGCTATGAGAGAGTTTTATAATTCTGAATATTTTCATTTAATAATATCCCTGGATCCAAATAAGAAAGAATAATCAAGTTTTAATATTATTTGAGCTGTTTCTTGAGGAAAGTTTATGATCTTGATTGATGATATCGAAACATTAGAAAGTCTGAAAAGTCTAAACTTAAATTTATATTTTAGGAAGTTCCAAAAAGAATGAAATACATTTTTTTAAAGTAGCACATTTCATTTTTTAAAGCTAGTTGAACAAATAATATGTGCTTTTCCAACAATGTGACTGACTCTATTCCCAGTAAGAGATGTGGTCTTCCTTTGTTCATCTTGAGTTTTGGTCAAAGCTTGTGACTCTTTTAATAAAGGATGGTAGAATGATGGTAAGTCACTTCTGAAGGTTGGCCATAAAAAGCATAGAGCTTCCACCTGACTTTTCACTCTATTAGGAAAAGTTCCATGTGAGCCCTGAGATGAATGTAAATAATCCAAATACCATGAAGCCTCCATGTGAGAGACAGCACATAAACAAAAATGACCAAGGAGCTGCAGCTGTCCTCATCCTTAGCTCTTTGAGTCCTCCCAGCACTAAGCACCAGACTTGTAAGTGAATGTGTTTTGAGATGATTCCATCTCCTGGCCTTCAAGCTGCAACATAAGATTTCAAGAGGAGCAGAGACAAATCCCTGATGTGCCCTGTTCAAACATATGGTTCACAGAATCTGTGAGCATAATAAATAGTTGTCGACTTGACTACAGCTGGAAACTGTATTTGCTCATATTTCTCTTTCATGTATTGAAAAAAATAGAAAAGTAAATAAAAATCTTCAGTTGGAAATAAAAACAGAGGCCATTACCTTCAAAACTCTCCAGAGCCACACTGAGAGAAAAATGTAGAGGTGTCCAGTGTAATCCAGAACCCAGATGATTTTTCAGACTACTTCTACTGTTTCCCTGGCAGCCAACAGCAGATCGAAGTCAACAACCAAACCCTTCACTGAAGTTGCCTCAAAGACAGCAATTTCCACAGATCTGTCATGGTTTTGCTTTGAGAGACAGATATGAACTGCCTCTAGGATTTTCCTTAAAGCTCAAATCTGCCCAGCTATTTTAGTGGCTCAGGTTTTTATTGACAGTGATTATACCTTATTTTCCAATTTTCATCTTTCTGGCTTTCACTTAGCCAATTCCTTCCACATATGCATAAGTTATAATTTTAAAAGTTAACTCTAAAAAAAGAAAAAAAAAA
>NW_007731945.1:133155-134688 GCF_000696425.1 Galeopterus variegatus
GTGTTCTGCTTTATATTCAACTCAGTTTTAACATATGAAATGGCTATCTATAAAAAACTTTTTTTATTATACTTTCCTGTCTTAATCATTCATTATTCTTAATTTCTACCACACATACATCTTCCTCTGATAATAAAAACTTAGTACTACACTTTGGTTTTTGAAGTACTCAGCCCATTTCCAATTTGAGGTCTAATTCCACATATCCACTGACAAATTACTTTGACTTATGCTTTCACAATCTCTTGTGTATCAGCTCATTGTATCATATATCCTCCTGTATTTATTATGGAAACCTGGTAAATGTGTGGGATCCCCTATGGTAAGATGTTAAGGGAAATAGTGGCATGTAAAATACAAATTGATGGATCCCCATAATACTGAATGTTAACTTGTCAAACAAATATAAGGATTTATTCCCTTTACTCCATGTGAATAACATAGCACTTAAGGATTGGAAAATAGAAAGAATAAATGAAACCAGTGTTCAAAGAGCCTGAAAAATTTGTTAACATTTGCATTTTGTGGAATTCACCTCTTTCAGGCAATGGAATCTCAGATTTATTTTGTTAGTTCCTAGAAGAAGACAAATTAAGGAAATGACATTCCTGAAACATTTGTAATTCTATCCACAGGCAGATTTAGAGCCTCCTTTCATTATGGCTTTGCATTCTGTAGCTGGTGTTGTCTGTTAAAGTCACAGTAAACACTGCTGACAACCAGCTGTTCCTTTCTTCTACCATATCCAAACTGCTTAAAAGAGGTCATTAGTTGGCTTCAATTACACATTATTTATGCCACTCAAACAATAAAAATGTTTATCTTCAAATATTCCTAATGTGAATTTTGAATAATATGGTATACTTCTCTGAGAAGAGAATTATATTTTCAGTGACAAAATGCTTTCTTACTTACACAAGAGTTAAAATATTGTTAAACATTTATGTCAATATGTTTTGACTGTGAACAGTGACTGGTTAAGAGAATTCATCTTTTCCTCCTTATGACATGGCATTATTAAAAATTTTAAAGCATTATCAGCTACAGCTATTGATTGTCCAAGTATACTGAGCATAAAATTTAGAAAATTGTTTCTGGATTGAAAGGTCTTTAAGTGTTAAACAGACACTTTTAATATCACATGCAGAAAGGTATTGAATAAAATTTAAAGAAATACCAGTAAAAGCGTGCTTCTTGTTTAAATCAATTGATAATATCATATAGTGAATAAAAATATTGTAAACCAGAATTTTTTACTATGCTTCAAATAATAACCTGTAGCCATGTAGTATGGGAGAGATACAAAAACTTTTTTTCATGATTATGATATAATCAATTTTCTAGAAATATGTGCCTGGAGATCAACTGTTTTCCACTATATGCAATTGTAAAAGCCCAAATACATTTCTGTTTGAATGCTTTTATTGTTTAGGTGGCTTTTTCCTTAAAAGTATATTTAAACCACAAAATCAAGCCTTTGGAACATGTTCAATCAACAAATAGGTCTAGGCTAGACTAGAAGAGAACTAATAG
>NW_007731945.1:135866-136712 GCF_000696425.1 Galeopterus variegatus
CCTGTGCAATGAATCAATAATGTTATACAATAAACACACTTAGGTACAGTATCTCATGGTAATGAGGCAGACAGCCAATCTTTTCCTCTAGGCTTATTGGATTGACCTGACAAAACAGTACTTGTTAAATATTAAACTGGAGGAATAATACACTCTTTAGTGCCATTGAACAGGGCAAAAATAAACTCCAGGAGAGGTACATCAGAGACATGAATCTTCTGAAGTGAAATAAATATGTGTGTTTCTATGACAAGACAGTCCAGTGAATAAGAAGTACACTGAAACACTTGTCTGTGTCTTCAATATTGAAATGTGTAGGGTGTTTTACATTTGGAAGTTCATTTTCCTTTTCTGTATATGATTCAAACCAGAATCGACCCCCTCCTTTTTCAGTGAAATGAAGCAATTAGTTGCTCATATTTAGAGAAATAATATGCAGCTACAATTGTCAACATTTTTAATGTAAGTTCAAAGATGCTGATGGGATGGTTTCCTCCATCAAAATATATTTAAAAACAAACATGAGCAAATAAAATTAAGAAATACAAATGTAATATAAAACACCCAGGAGAAAAATTACAAATGTAAGAGATAGAAATTACAGCAATATTTGCTCTCTTTGCCATCATTTATAGCTAATTAAAGTGTGCTTTTTTCTTCATCTTTCCTGAGATAACTTCTAAGGTGTTTTTTTGTCTTTATGCTAGTCTTTCTTTTAAGACCTTTGAGCATTCTGGTTTAATTTTGTGAGAAAAGAAGTGTAAGTATTGAAGATAAAAATGTTCAGATTCAATACAATCCACATCAAAATTCCAATGACATTCTACAGAGAAATGGAAAAAAAAA
>NW_007731945.1:138270-139133 GCF_000696425.1 Galeopterus variegatus
AAACAAACAAACAAACAAAAAATGGAGAGGGGGGAAGAAGACACAAGGATCACAATTCCTTTAACTTGTTAAGACAAGTGAACACATATGATGTTGATGGGAGGAGGGAGGAGAGGGAAGTGGGAAAGACAAATTGGTAAAGGGACATGAAAATCAACTACATTGTATATTGATAAATTAAAATTTACATATATATTAAACATCTAATCTGATTTATATATAAAGTCATATATCATAAAAATCATACACTTATTGAAAAAAAAGACATCCGTAATACGAAGGGAAAAAAAGATAAGATATAAATGAAATTTTTGTGAGAGGAGCTATAATTGTGAATAAGCCCATTAAAAGAAAAAAATTAAACAAATTAAATATTACAGGGTTTGGACAAAGAGCAATTCATGAATCAGGCAGTCATAGAACCACAACAGGTTCTGAAAGACTGGAGTTGTCATGTGGCTGGATAACATTTACGGACAGAAAAAGGGAAATGACCACAGAAAATGGAAGTGAAGTACAGAGACAACTTGATTGGTTAGAGCTTGGTGTTTGCTTTCATTGAACTGGTTTGAACAGTCGGCCACCTGCCAGCTGCTGGGATTAGCTGAGACTAGGCTATTTGTTACAAAGGTAAATTCTTAAATTAGGTTTTCAGTTTGTCTATGTACTAAGTTAGGTTGAAGATCATTACATTAGGCTCCTATGAAGGCTTCTAAAGCCCAAATTTAGTTTAACGAGCTTTGAAAAGTAAGTTTGTAAAGTGGATATTTAGGTGCTTTTGCTTTCCATTGAGATATGCAGTTCTCTCCTTGGGACTTTTTAGTGAACCTGGAAAATATTTTATTTATTTTTAGAATACCTTT
>NW_007731945.1:140569-141673 GCF_000696425.1 Galeopterus variegatus
TTTTGCAAATAAGGCAGAATCTGCTTGAAATACAATATTTTATACACACACACAGACACACGAGAGAGAGAGAGAGAGAGAGAGAGAGAGAGAGAGATTTGTTTTCAAGGTTTTCCTGTAGACATAAATCATTTAATAAAACAAGGTGGGATTAGTTACGTGGCTTTACTAGTTTCTCTTGGCAAAGAATAACACAGAAGTTGAAGTTTTTGTGCCATAGTAATATTTATTATTGGGGCATTGTAGTGCATGTTTAAGACATTGCATTTGTTTAACTCAATACTCCATCAATGTTCTGACAAGCAAATTGTCAGTTACTAGCAATATGGGATCAATAAATACTTTCATTAATAGCAAACAAACTACATATCCTGGCAGGACTTTAAAAAGTATATATATATATATATATATATATATATATATATATATATTCACACACACACACGCGCGCACGCACGCACGCACGCACAATAGGATAATACCCTAAAAAAAAAAAAATGAAATTCTGCCATTTGGAGCAACATGGATGTGCTTGGAGAAAATTACATTTAGTGAAATAGCCAGACACAGAAAGAGAAATACTACATGTATTCACTCATAAGTGGGAGCTAAGACACAAAGAAATAAACAAAGACCATGATGAAACACTGAATTTTCAGGAGAGAACAGACCTATAGTTACTAGTGGTAAGAAAGGGGGAGGGGGAGGGGAGATGGGTAGTAACTTGATAAGGGACACAAAAAGTAATTATGATTTGTAATGCTAATAATATTGATTTGATCATCACATATGGTAGAGAAATACTGATAAACTCTGTATCCCATAAATATGTATAAATAAAAATAAATAAGTAAATAAAAGCTTTAAATATAAAACCAAAAGAAAATGGACATAAAGAATCAGTAAAGGTGATGCTCTGTAAATGACTTAGAAACAAAATATGGAGCTTAAAGGGGAAAATTGAAGCCTATATGGCTAAAGGCCTGAGAATTTATCAATTGGCAGACTTACGTGGGAATGAATAGAAAAGTTACTAGTGGTTCGGGAAAATGGCGGCGGGTCTGGAGCACCCGTGTCGGGAAACAGCGCGATCCTGAGTGCTGT
>NW_007731945.1:142070-143108 GCF_000696425.1 Galeopterus variegatus
ATATATATATATATGTATATAATGCATAGGCATTATACTTTCTGATAATATTAATTTATATAACATTTTGCATTCAATAATAATGACATTTATATAACCTTGACAAAATGAAAAGGCATTAAATTCTCAGCAGAGAAATGGCAACTATAAAAAAATTTAAATGAAAATTTTAATGTTTGAAAAACAAATATCTCAAATTTAGTAAACAATTTATTGTGTGGGTTAAATAACAAAATGGAGAGTTTATAAAAGTGATAGTAACTAGAAAAATAAATCAATAAACATTACTCAGTATACAGACTGGAGACTAGAAATTTTAAAAATTAATTCAGACTCAGGAACCTGTGGGACAATAACCAAAAATCTACCATTCACGTCATTGTAGTCCTCAGATTTCCCAGAAAGGGAAGGAAATTAACACCAACAAATTTCTAAATTTAGTAAATGAAAAATATATAAATTTAAGAAGCTCAATAAATAACTTTATGGAAAAATATTTAAAAATCATACAAAGACTTATTGTAACCAAACTATTAATAAACAAAGGTAAAGAGCAATCTGAAAATAAGAGAATAATAAAATATTGCATATGGTAAACAATAATTTGAATGATAGTGGATTTGTTTTCAGGAACATGAAAGGCAGAAGAGTAACTTTAAAATACTCAAAGAAAAAAGTTATTAACCAGGCATTTTATATGAAGAAATAAAGAAAATAACAGAAATGGGAATATTAGGGTACATACAACCAGTTAATGTTATTTTAAATTCTGTAATGTATGTATAACAATTTAAAGTAAAATTATAAAATTGGTGAAGATTTATTTTAAGTAGATGTAACATATATTATAGAAATAGCATAAAGAGGGAAATTAAAGGAACCCACATGACTTGTAAGAATTTTACATTTTACTTGAAACAATAAGGTTAGACTTTAAGAATTTTATTGTACATGTTGTAATTCCTATAACAAACTTGTAAAAAAGGATGAACAAAAATAATAGACACAAGATATATATATATATTTTTAAAGATGACC
>NW_007731945.1:144450-144862 GCF_000696425.1 Galeopterus variegatus
AAACATCAATTATCAATGCAATGAATGAAAGCATGAATATCACAACAAAGCCCAGAAAATTTTTAAAAATTAAAGAAATATAGTGAATAACAGTGTGCCCATCAATTAGAAGAAATGAAACAATTTCTAGAGAGACACAAATTACCAAATTTCACTCAAGAAAAATTAGATAGCTTCAACCCCCATTCATGTTAAAAACTCTCAGTAAACTAGTAATAGAGGGAAACTTCCTTAACTTAATAAAGAATATCTACAAAAAACTTACAGCCAGCATCATACCTTAATGGTGAGAAATCAGAAGATTTTCACTAACATCGGGAAAAAAGCAGAAAGAAAAATAGAAGTATACAGATTGGAATACAGATTGGAAAGGAAGAAATAAAATCCCCCCCCCCCCCCCCCCCCCCCCCCC
>NW_007731946.1:0-17309 GCF_000696425.1 Galeopterus variegatus
TTAAAAAAAAAAAAAAAAAAAAAAAAAAAAAAAAAAAAAAAAGAAAACTACCTGAAACATGTAGATAGTATTTGCAGTTGGAAGGGTTGGAAGAATGACAACAATTAAGTTTGGTCTATAATTATGAAGATTGCTTCTTTGTGTTGAAAAAGATGGGTATTAGTTTCCACTGGGGAAATAAATTCACAAGGCCTTTCATTATGATTGAGGTATAAGCCCATTTCAAATGTTCTTCTGCCTGCTCAAGTACCAGCACATCTCACTGCAGAATTAGAAGATGAGTTCTAATTACTAACATGGAAAATTGGGACAGGCAGTGCTCTGGCTGGGTTGGTGAAATACTCAAAATGGGCCAAAGCCAGAGCTTTCAGAAGGTGATCTGCATCTAAATTTGTAGCACCTGTAGTGGCTAAAGAGAGTTACCAAAAGTAACTTACAGGTTCAATCTAGAACAGACATGAGAGAATGCTAATTTGCAGAGACCTGAAGCAGAATTTGGCTGAGGAGGCTTAACGTTTCAACTAAATTGTGTTAAATGTGATGAAGGGTTTCAATCCTGTCCCCTCTTCCTTTTTTCCTAGTAAAGGTATCCCTTTTTTCACATAAGTAGCCCTCTTTTGATCTTTGCCTTTCTCTAAATGCTATCTCGGATCTTGTCTTATTCATTTGTTTATTTTTTATTATAGTCTGCTTTGATAGAGCCCATATACAACTACAGTGATGGGTTTTCAAAAAGTTCACGGAAAGATTCATACTATCTTTTAATTCTACTTTTCCACAAACTTTTTGAAACACCATATATTTATTTATTTTTATACCCACAAATATATACATACACATGTATAAATATAAAATTGGCAACATTTGATGTATAATTGTGCATGTTGGGTTGATGATGCATATTGGGCATCTGGAGCTGGGTACAGCTGAAGGCCTATAGAACTTTAGTCTGTTGAGAGATAAGGGCTATTGAAAAAATATCTGTTGGAGGGCCAGCCCCGTGGCTCACTCAGGAGAGTGCAGCACTGGTAGTGCCAAGGCCGTGGGTTCAGATCCTATATAGGGATGGCCGGTGCGCTCACTGGCTGAGCATGGTGTGGGCCACACCATGCTGAGGGTTGCGCTCCCCTTACCAGTCAGAAAAAAAAAGAAAAAAATAATCTGTTGGTAATTATATAGGTGTTCACTATAGATATGAGAGGACTTAGTCCAGGTGTTAAGGCAGTATTGCAGGCCCCACTCTAGTTCTAATACATTTAGGGATCAGGCTATGGAATCTTAAGATAGCAGCTTGCTCCTATTATTGCTGGTAAATAAAATTTGCTAAAATGTGGAGATGAGCCTATACTCTGTTGGTTTCTGATACCTGAGGCAATGTAAGCAGTTTCAGATTGTTACTAAAGGTACAGCACGCTGAGATGCTTTTGAGGATTCACAGGCTGCCAAAGTTCAGGGTGTTGGATGAATCAGGAACATAAACATTAAAATCTTGTAGGATAACTGCAGGTGTTAGAGGTTTTGGACTCTTTAGTAATCTGTCTTCCACCAGGCTGTGCATCCTTTTAACATCTCCAGTGGCCCTTTGCCACTTAGAATGAAAAAGAAAGATTTTTGAATGAATACGTAAAAACATATGATTTCACTAAAGTTAAGAAGAAAAGCAAGTATCCAAGCAATTGAGGTCTTCCACCATCGGCCTGAAACATTCGGACCATGGGCGCCTCATTTCACGGGCTTCCTGACCTCTGGAAGAATCCAGGGAGGGAAGAGGGTCCCTCTGGGGAGCGATTAAGAATACTAGGCACTAAACATACAGAGTCCTAACCACAGACACTGAACAAAAGTGCACTATCCTTCAGGGCACGCGTCAGGTTCCCTGGATCCCCTCTTCTCCTACCCTTGGCGCTCACATTCGCGTTCTTCGCTGTGGGCCTGTCGGCCCTGCCACTCTCAATAGAAGCATCATTCTTCCCGCCCGACTTCGCAGCGCCCAAGGCCAGGTGAGCGTCAACGTAGAGCTCCGGTTCTGAGCAGCCACGGTATCTCTGCAAGCAATGAATTCCCGCAGCAGCGAACCTTGCGTTTTCCTTACAGGTCTGCGTTTGGGAGCGACAGCCCGAACGCGCATGTGCCAACCCGACTTCGCGCTTGTGCCAACCCGACTTCGCGCTTGTCCCCTTCAGCGATCCGTAGAGCTCCCTCGGTGAGCTCCACGTAGATCACGCAGGCGCTCTTGGCGCACCGTTCACCTGCTGCCGTTGTCGCCGCCGCCGCTACCGGGGCTGGATGGGGGGCCGAGGCCAGCCAGTGGCAACCGGAAGAAAGAGACGCGGCGGCGGCGACTTCGACACCAGCAGGACGAGTGTCCTGATCTGCCCGCGAGCTCAAGGAGGCGGCGGCGAGGCCCGGCCTCCGCGGTACCTGGTGTAGAGAAGTCATCGTTGCTGCCGCGGCCGGGACTCCCCGGGCCTCTCAGGACTCATTCACTCTCAGGACCCTGCGCTGCGCCATGTTCAAGAAACTGAAGCAAAAGATTAGCGAGGAGCAGCAGCAGCAGCTCCAGCAGGGGCTGGCTTCTACTCGGGTACAATGGCCGCCGTTCTCCTATCCTAATTCCCGACACCTCTTGACACCGGCCCGGGGCCAGGTGGAAGGGGGCGGGGGGCGGGGTTGGTGTTCTCCCGTGACCTTTGACCTCTAGCTCGAGAACTCTTCCCAAACCCTGGACCCGGAATGAATTCAGGGCGGCTCATGTCCTCCGTGATTCCTGACCCGGGTTCCTCATCCCAAAACTTTGTCCAAGAATGAGCGAGTGGGGGTGGCCGGATCCATCATGACATCTGACCTTTGTTAAAGTTTTCCCGTGTGCCCGACCCCGGGCTGAGGATGAGTGCGAGCGGGTGGTCCATGTCGGAGGTTCCCCCATCCATCCGAGACCCCATTCCGGGAGTGAGGCGGGGTGGGAAAACCAGGGCCCTTGTGATATCCGACCTCTGACCGAGATCCCCTCTCCCGTCCCGAAGTTGAATACAGATCCCACAGGACTCCTGACCCGTGACAGAAGTCCCCTAATTCCAGACCCTGGTCCAGGGGTGAAGGCCGGGAGTCGAGCCATCCAGGGTGAGGCTGCTTGCAGGAGCTGTGGGACCTGAAAGAGGTGGTGGCGTGGCCTGCGTACAGTGCCCGAGGCTGTCACGAGTTAGTCACTTAGCATAACTTGGTTGATCCCAGAAGGGTGGCGGGGCAGACACTGATGCCCGGTGCCTGTCCGTAGCCCTGCCGCTATGCGAACGGTGGTTACAGTTTGTTTTTAAGGAATGTTGTTGCTTCAACGAAATAAGTTTCCAGGGAAAAGGGGACGTGTTAGTAGTGTTAATTTAAAGAAAACAGTCTCCTAAGCACTCACTGAATGGGTTTCTGTGCTGACAGCACAAGTTCTCAACAGTGAATATGAGGGCTTCTGCTAAATTTCTTCCCAGCCTTCCCGAGTTTCAACAGATTGAGCAAATCTCTCTTAATTTCAGGGTTTCTGTTCTTTGCCTGTGGTTCCAAGAAAGGCTGAGTTTTGACTAATTTGGAGGCATTTCTAATTTTTAAATACGACATTTACCTAGTGAACAAATATTACACTGAGTTTTTTATTTTGAAACTATAAATTGAAGTTGTTCTTTTTAAAGTTAAAGCTGTGTAGAGTAAACAAGTGTTGAGTACAGTGTGCCTAGTTTCTATAGCTTAATGCCTCTGGTGAGACAGTGCATCTGCATCAAATAAAATCACTTGTATGCAAAAGGTTTAAAACAATCCTTTTGTATGATAATATGTATATTTATCCGGAACTCAAAAGTGAATTATTAATGATCATCTGTTGATAGAAACTTGATTCTCTTCTGGTTCCAGATCTTCAGCTATGCAGAATCCTTCTAGAATGAGAAGTTCTGGGTTATTGTTTTCAGAGAGTTAAGGATTTTTAATGCATGAATTAAAACAAAACCTTCTTTGATGATGCTCCTTTTGCAATAGATTACACGTATGTTTGTTTTCCTAAGCAAAGATCTTCAATTTGTATAAGGAGTCTTCAAAAAGCTCATGGAAAGATTCATATTATCTTTTAATTCCATTTTCCCATGAACTTTTTGAAGTATCCTCGTATTATCTTGATGACTCAGGGTCATCGTTTTTGAGTATAAATTATTTTGTGTTGAAGACATCTTGCCCTGAAGGATTTAATGAGGTGCGAAAGGCAATTCTCCTTTACCAGCTCAAGAAAATCTGTTTGTTCTTGGTTTACTTTTTGTAGTCCTTTCTTGCTATCTGCCGTATATCTATCTTCTCCCTGCTTTTGAACTGTTGTGGGTTTAGAAACAAGCCAGATGAATTTATAAGATTTTGTGTAAAATTAGGGCAAGTACCTGAGGGATTCTTTAATGCATTTTAGTATATTAACACAAATTTTTTTGATACATTTGAGTTTTCAGAGGCCTTTGTGTGCATATTTCCTGGTTCTTAGTTTACATTCCATAGGTGAAATTGCCTGATAGGTTTGTTTCAAGTAGAGTGAATGAATTGTCAGGATAATTCAGAGATAAATGAACCATTTCTATTACAGTATTTGCAAAACTGTGTAGCAGCAGTAGTAGTGATATTGTATAGATTTCTTTAAGATTTTGAAAGCATTTAACAAATAAGACAGACTTTTAATAATACCCAATTACTTCTATTTGGTTGATGCTAAGATTAGTTGAACCCATCCTTGGTTGACATTATTTTAAGTAATCATTTGCTCAACTGATGATGATTTGAAGCCTAATAACTAATTAAAAATAAAATTTTAAAAAGTTTCAAATCAAGATTCACTTAATATTTTTAAACAATAAATATCTATTTTGGATATTTAAACTCCTTACAGACTAACAACATAAAAGAAACAGTAAAAAGTAGTATAGACATTGTAATTTCTTGGGATACATGTAGTATATGAATAAGCATTTTAATATTTTCAGCCTTTTTCAAATATTGCTAAAACTTAAAAATTATAAAAGTACTGTACAGATATAAAAGGACAAACGTATTATTCCATTTATATGAGGTACCTAGAGGAGACAAATTCATAGAAAATAGAGTGGTGGTTGCCAGGGGCTAGAGAGGAGGAGAATGGGGAGTTTTTGTTTAGTGAGTATAGAGTTTGTTTGGGAAGATGAAAAAGTTCTGGAGATGGATTGTGATGATGGTTGCACAACAGTGTGAATGCACTTCATGCCACTGAACTGTACACCTAAAAGTATTTAAATGGTAAATTTTATATCATGTATTTTCAGCACAATAAAAAAATTAAATGAAAGTGACATATGGGCCCCACCTCAAACCTATAGAATCATACCTTTTTTTAGAGCGAGTTCCTGAAATAATGGCTTATGTGATAGAAATTTACAAAACTAAACCAAAAACAAAAAACAAACCCCCCAAAAACCTAACAGTTTCATGCTAGGGGGAACAGAGTCCCTTTCTGAAACAACATAGCCTTATTGTAAATCCAAGTTTTCTAAATAGTCTTAATCTTAAAACTGAGGAAAGCATAACTCCCAGAGACTTTTAGATCAGAAGAATCAGAATATATCTTGAGTGTTTATAATCTGTAATTTGACCTGGGAGATTGTGGTGGTTATTGATACATACAGAATTGCATTAAATTATCATGTTTTAAGTAATAAAACAATCTTGTTTATAAGATTTTAAAAAATCTGCCATGAAACTTGAATAGGGTAAAGATCAAAATTCTTTCATTAGCTTCTTAGTTTGATAGGAAGAGCTGGAGAAAAAATTCTGAGAAGCTTTGTCTCCCTAGCTATTGGGATGAGTTAACCCAATTTTTCAATTGTGAGGTTCAAAGTTTCCAAAACTAGTATGTAAATTATGCATACTTCAACTTTACGCTCCAAGGAAACTGTAGGCCAATTCAAAATACATCCTGCTGGGCCCACGTGAGAAAGCAAGACTGCATGCAAACAGTTAATGTGTTAATAAAGGTCTGGACTTTAAAAGCATAGCATTTTATTTCTCCCTTCTAGCATCATGTGTTGCAGAGGAAAAGTCTAATTCCAAAAACCTATTTATGAATCTTCTCTTTTTCCTTTGATTTTTGAAAATTTCTAGTTTTCTTTTATTTTTTTTGCTTTTTAAAAAAAGACAATTCTCTATTTTTTTGGGGGGGGGAATAAATTCTTTAAATTTTTCTGGATAAATTCTTTATGTTTCTTAACTTTCTTTCTATATATGTTTTTTTCCTGTTTATTACTTTGGGAGATTTCTTCACATTTGTGTTCAGCTACTTCCATTGAATTTATTCTGATAATCATATTTTTAATTTTCACAAATAGTAATAACACTAATCAACATTTATTGGGTGATTATTTTTAGGTAGGTACTTTTCTCAGTGCATTGCATGTATTATCTGAATTAATACACAAAATAATTTAGCTTGTGGACTTGTATTATCCCCATTTTACAGATAAATTGAAGCCGAGAGAGGTTAAGTAACTTATTTGTATATGCAGGGTGGGTAGGAAGCTAATAGATGGTAAAGCTTAGATAGGAACTTAGGCAGTCTGGCTCTACAGACTTTTTCTCTTAACCACTGTGCTATGCTTGTTGTTTTGTTATAGTTTTCAGCTTGTGGTTGTTTCATGGAAACTAGTGCTTCTCAAAACTCTGAGAGGATGAGTGTTATATATTATACATGCATATATATTTAAATTCTGTTTCTTGATTTATTTGATCTTTCTGGATCTCATTATACTTGTTATATTCATACTGGTCATCTTGTTTAGCTGTTTTTTTTTCCCACCAAGAAAAATGCCTCATGGTTGTTGGTTGTTCTTTGATATTTATGAAATCCTGGAAGTGATTTATTTAGATAGCTGTAATGGGTTTTCTCTGATGTTACTTGCTACTCTCCTGTGTAGACAGCTAGAAATTGTATGTGGGGGGTGGGTAGGAAGGGGAACAGTCAGGTAAGAAATCCTCACCTGCCAACCAAAACAAAGAAGGCCCTGCTTTGAAAGGTGACCATATAATTTATCATCTAAACATTCTTGGTAATGAAAGGAAACACTACTAATAATTATCTTGGAACATAAACTGGCATGAACTGGGAATGGGATTGCCGTGGGCAAATAGGGGTATATTGCATTCTTGTTACTTTGTGGCAACAGCCCCCATATCCCACTATTGGAGTTCAGGGCAGGTTGTTTATAATATTTGGCAGTTACTTTTGTCTAGTTTGTGTTTGGATTGGCGGAGGCTGACCCCAAGTACCTGTTTATTGCACAAACCCTTAATAATCCCCTGAGAGCAATAATGAGAGCAATTATCTTTCACTGTAATACTCAAAACCTGTGATTTTTTTTTTCCTTCTGTCGGAAAAAGTTGCTGCTGCCTGCCCTGCATTTAACTTCTGTGCATATTTGGAATTATGGCTGCTTTTGCCTTGATTTCTCCACCTTTGCCTTTGATTCTGTAAGACCCGCGCACCATGAAGAAATCTCATACTTGCAGGGACGGCTCACTTCACAAAGACCACAAGACTGAGACTGTGGCTCACTTCACAAAGACCACAATTATGGCTGCTTTTGCCTTGATTTCTCCACCTTTGCCTTTGATTCTGTAAGACCCGCGCACCATGAAGAAATCTCATACTTGCAGGGACGGCTCACTTCACAAAGACCACAAGACTGAGACTGTTGCAATCAGGCAAGAGGAGTTTTATTCCAGCATGCTGGGGTCACTTAGTCTCCTGTACAGAAGCGACCCTGAGCTTACAGCGCAAGCACCTTTTATACAGTTTTTCTGGACAGACTTTTGGGACAGGATGAGTTGTTAGTTATCTGTGGCACCTCTAGATTTATGGGTAGACTTTAGCAGGCTGGTACCCTGATAGATTTGTGGTGCCTTTAGATTTACAGGTGGGCTTTAGCAGGCTGGTACCCTGATAAGGAATGGCACATTTCTCAATCGTTTATCTTCCCCCGGGACCTGGCCAGGTGGCCTTTAGATAAGGAGCTAGTCAGTTCCTGGAACTGGGTGGGGGTCATTCCCTTCCTGGAATGTTTAGTGTGCTTGGGCCCGCCTGACCTTTTTATGGCCTCTTGGAAGCTGCTTTACTTAAAATGTTTTTAGTAAGCATTTGTTACAAAACTGTGTATATATTTTTCTACAATTCTCCTACTATTCTCTACAATTCTCCTACAATTCTTTGTAAATTTGTCGTTATCTTTTTACTGTTAATGTTTTCTCTCATTCTAGAGTTTGAATTAATTTATCACTTCTCCCTTTTTTTAAACCATCATTTCAATGGGTTTTTGGGAGAGAGAAGACATAAACTATACTGTTCAGTCTGCATTCTCATACTGGACCATTTCGCACATAAACATAAATTCATCTTCTAAAATAGTTTACTTTTAAATTATAAATTCTTACAAATGCATACTCAGACTGGTAAAGATATAATCTGATTTTTCTATTTTACTTACTTCGTAGAGACATTTGGTTAAGTTAGCATGTACCATGTAACTGGTCTTGAAATATGCCGTTAACAATAACTAGTGTCCGAAGTGTTGAAAATAATAACAGTTCTTTTTTATTCATTATCAGCTATTAGATGAGATTTAGGATGAGCTATAGATAATCTTTTAATCTCTGAATCATGTTTTTAAATTTTATTAGTTATGTTGTACTAAACATACTAGATATCATGATTTCTAATTAAAGTTTTAAAATAAAATTTTGCTTTTTATTTTATTTTTATCAAAGTAATACATTACATGCTTTTAAAAGGTGAAGTACTACTAAAATTTTTTTTTAAAAGGTTGTGGTGCAAAAAATCGTGTCTGCCTCAACCCGTTAGTCCTGTTGTCCATGTTCTCAACATTTGTTTCCTCAGATATAAATAAATAAACGTTTGTTGCTTTACTATTTGTCGATTTATACATTTTAAATAGTATCTACTCATTTCTTGCCAAGGGTTATGATTTTTAAAGCATTGCTCCATTGTTTTCTACTTGCAATGTTGCTGTTGAAGTTTAGTGCCATTCTGCTTTTTTCTTTCTGAACACTTTAGGATGTTTGCTTTATGTCTTACTGTCTTGAATTTCATGGTAAATATGCCTTTGTATGGATTTCTTTATTCATTGTTCTGGATACTCAGTGGGCACATTAATTATGGCAACTTTTTAGAAACATTTAGATGTTATTTCTTTGATAATTCCTTCTCCTTTGTTTTTTCTCTTTTCCAGAGTTCCAGTTAGTTAGCTGTTGTGCCTTCTGGAAAGATTCTCTTATTTTTTTTACCCTTTTTATTCTGTTGTTATATTTTTGTCCTAATTTTGAGAGATTGCTTCAATTTATCTAATTCTTCAGTTGAATTTTTAATTTAAGCTAACCCATTTTTAAATTTCCCAGGGCTCTTTCTTGTTGTCTTTTGCTTTTTCATAGCACTGTTTTTGTAATACAAATGTAACATCTTTTTTCTCTGAGAATAACAGGATTTTGTTTTGTTTCTTAATGCTAGGTTCGTTTTTTTGTTTGTTTTTGGCTCTTTGTTACATTGGAAACTTTCTTCAAATATAAAGTGCTCTGGGCTGTCTAGTCATATTTAAGGGTGAGGCACTAAAAATCTGATGCTACATGGAAGTAGCATGTGATAGACAGCGGGCTCACTGCTGGATGATGGGCTGTAAACTGGCTTATTGGGAGAAATACATATATGTTGGTAATCAAAGGTCTTTTTTAAAGAGGTCATTCAGTTTTTTCAGAGAAACATTCTGTTTTGGGAAGGGATGAGGGATTATAAACCTGGCTACCAACTTTCTGGAAGCAGGGCTGAGGAAGTGGCCTGAGGGTTCCATTATTCACTGTGCAGAGTATCGCTTAATCCCTCTTAAGTTTGGTCACAAACTTTGCCCTTCACCCCATCTCACTGTGCTTGGTGTCACCCAGTCTGGAACCTCAGTTTCTCCAGAAAATAAACACCTCTGGTTCTTCAGAGGCTAAGTAGGGTGGGACAATGGACCTGGGGATCTTTCAACCAATGTTCCTTTTTTTGGTCCTGCCTATTTATTTCTGCATCTTGCATTATTTTATTTTATTCTGTTCAGTCTGCATTCTCATACTGGACCATTTCGCACATAAACATAAATTCATCTTCTAAAATAGTTTACTTTTAAATTATAAATTCTTACAAATGCATACTCAGACTGGTAAAGATATAATCTGATTTTTCTATTTTACTTACTTCGTAGAGACATTTGGTTAAGTTAGCATGTACCATGTAACTGGTCTTGAAATATGCCGTTAACAATAACTAGTGTCCGAAGTGTTGAAAATAATAACAGTTCTTTTTTATTCATTATCAGCTATTAGATGAGATTTAGGATGAGCTATAGATAATCTTTTAATCTCTGAATCATGTTTTTAAATTTTATTAGTTATGTTGTACTAAACATACCATCCCTATATAGGATCCGAACCCGCAGCGGGAGCGCTGCTGCGCTCCCAGCGCCGCACTCTCCCGAGTGCGCCACCGGCTCGGCCCTGCATCTTGCATTATTTATACCTTTTGCTTTAAGTCCTAAGTCTTTCCAGGATTCTGGGGATGAACATAGGCTTGCTTCTTATCTGTATTCCCTTCTTTTGGCTCCCGGGGTTGTAATGTCCTCAGCTGTGCTAAATTCCTTACTATTTTTTTATTCATGTCCAGTCTTCTGAAAAATGGTTGAAATTTCCTAACTCTTTGGGAGACGAAATAGGAGCATATAGTTCATCTTTCATGTTTAACCGGAGGTTTCCTTCTTTTGTTTTTGGATGAGTGGATTTTACTACATTGAAGGGCTGTTTTTGAGAGGTAAGCATTTATAACATGAAGAGCAATATTTCATTTCTGGCATTACTATATTACATATCAGGATGAGGAAACTACTTTAAGGACATGATGAAAAGCTCTACTAATTTTAGTAACTAAAATATAAAGATTCGTGTGAAGAATTAGCCCTATATTACTTTGAGACCGTTCTTTTATAGCTGAGATATTGATTTGGCAAATTGATTTGGCTGTGACTTTCAGCAGTGCTGTGATGAGGATTCTATAGCTGTCTCCTAATGTGACTGATTATCCATAACTGTGAGAGGGTGAAAGAATGAAATGAACGAGACATTTGTTATGTTTGTGCAAGAGTAACATCTCATCTATTTGGGGCATAACTTGAGATCTGAGAGAGAAGTCAACAGACATCTGAGCAGCCAAAAATGTTAATGTCACCACCTTCACATTTCATAGCTTATGTAAGCTATTCATAAGAAAACTTTTTAAAATACCTAATTTAGAGCTTTTTCATGCTTATTTTGTCTACAATTCCAATAAATATAGTTATCTAGTACTAAACTAGTAGCAGGCTAGAATGAGTGGAGATGACTTACTATAAGTAGCATATTGACAGGAGTGACAACTGACCTAGAAAATGTTAAATTATCTTCAGTTTCCTTTTATCTCATACAATTAGAATTAGCTAATTGATTTCAGAAAGTTATAGATTCAAAATGGTTAAATCTCATTGATGCCTGAAGAGGTTTGGAAATATATATCTGTATCTCTAGCAATTCTGTCTTGAATGATTCTTTCCATGAAGCCCCCAGATAATATAGCCACTAATAGAATAAATTTTGATTAACATAGTTTTAACTTTAATATGGAACTTTCCAGTTATATGAATATCCAAAACTTATGTTTTTGTTATCTTTGATTGTGTTGTTTAACCTGGGATTTAAGCTTTCTAATTCCTGTTTTTTGGCATAATTAACATACGTTAAATATATTTGAGGTATTCTAGATTTAAGAGTTAGTGGCCATGTTTGTCAGCATTATTATGATGTGGGTATGGTGAAAGCAATTCAGGTAGGTTGTGAAATCAGTTAATGGGCTGGGAGTGGCCTTTTTTTTTTAAATGAAAAAATAAAATAGGTAAAAATATGGTATCTCATGTCATAAAGGTTAAGAATGTTCTGTAAAGTTTTGTTTTAGAGATATCTGTGTAAATTGGGTCGTGGTGTTATTATTTGAAAGAAAGTGAGCCAAGATGCCAGTACCAATCAAGCTTTTTTAAAGGAAAAGAATCTGCTGGGCTGTGCTGAAAGTGGAGGGTGCCCAGGGCTGCCTTCAAAATGGAGGACAGCACCAGATGTGGGGGTGAGAGAGCTTATGTAGGGCGCTAAGGGCTGGCTGATACAATCAGGGAGGGGCATTATGCTAATGCGGAAGCTGTGTGAACAGGGTGGAGAATTGTGCCCTTGCAGCAGCAACAGGGTTTCTGTTTTGCAGAAGTCACGAGGCTTCTCCTAAAGGGAAGCGGGGAGGGGTTTGGTACTGGAGTGGAAGACAAGGCTGGCAGCTGTTTTGTGCTTATTGTGTGCACAGTGGTGCTGGTCACGTCCAAGATCCATCATTATTATTATTGTTATTTTTGCTATGAGTCCCAGAGAAAAAAATCTGAGAAGCGGTGATCTGAAGAATACTGGAGAATTAGATGAGGGAATCAGAAGGCCTGTGTCTAACCCAGATCTTGTAATATGCAACCTGAGCAAGCAGTGTAAGCATTCTAAGCTTCTTATTTCCTCATCAGGAAATTGAGAATGATAATATCTGTCCTGCTTACATTTCACCTGGTTGTAAGGATCAAAAGCAATAAAGTATTTGAAAGCACTTGCAATTGTAGTGCATTTACTTATTTAATAGTGCCTGCAGGGTGCTATGCTGGGTGTTGGGTTTTTCTTGAAGGGTAGATATGCTCCCTTTACCGTGGGGTTGAGAGAAAAGTACTTCAGTGTGATGGTGGTGTGCACAGGATGTTGCGGCTGCACATAGGGAGGCATTTCTGGAGAGGATCAGAGTGATGGTTAATGAAAAGTCATGGTACATGAACAAGGCATTCAAGGCTTATTATTTCAAAGGGTGATTGTATTAGTATTCTAACGTTGCATAACAAGGTACCACAACCGTAGTGCCTAATAGCCCAGTTATTATTTCAGTTTTGTAGGTCAGAAGTCTGGCATGGCATGACTGAGTTCTGTGCTCAGGGTCTCACAAGGCTGAAATCAAGGTGTCTTCTAGTCTGCCATCTCATGTGGAGCTCAGGGTCTTCTTCTATGTTTATGTGGTTGTGGTAGAATTCAGTCCTTTGTGGTTGTAGTACTGAGGTCCTCCTTTCTTGCTGACTGTTGAGGAGGACTACTTTCAGCTCCTAGAGGCCAGTAGTGCCTTGCCACGTGCCCCCATAGGCATTTTGCTTTCTTGCAGGACAGCAGGAGTGTATCTCTCTGCCTCTGTCTCTGCCCTCTAGACCCATATATATGAAGGGCTCATGTAATTAGGTTAGACCCATCCAAGTAATTTTTTGATTAACTCAAAGTCAACTGATTAGTAATTGTAAATATACCTTCAAGATCCCTTTTGCCATGTAATGTAACATAATCACCAGTGTGATAGCTAATCATATTCACAGGGTAAGGGTCATTTGGGAGTCATCTTAGAATTCTTCCTACCACAGTGACTAAAATGGCTTTTCTTATTGTGAAACTGAGGCCTGTAGTCAGTTAATAATCAGTCAGTGGACAATAAAATACTAATTGTGAGCCTGGAGATAGCCATCAAGTTTCTTGGCACATAGTTTAGAAATCTACCTTCAGATTTCTCATGGCTATGAGAATTGATCAGCCCAAGTTTGGTTTGAAGTGAGGATAGCCCATTAAAGATCCAGGCACCTGCTCAAGTACAGTTAGTTCTTTATGCAGTGTTTTATAATCACGTCTGTTTTCTCATGTGATATCGTTATTCCTGCAACTCCAGAGGAAGACCAACAAGCCATCAGGCCAAGTTTTGTCAGGTGGTACTACTTTTCTGAAGACAGTATGTTTTAGAAGCTATTCTTCAGCTTTGTAAACTCCATCATTTGATTTTGTCAGCTTATCCTAAGCTGATGAGGCTCTCAGTTACTGATTAGATTCACATGAGGCTAAGTTATGAGACATAGTGCCAATTAAAAAAATCCTCAGTGGGGTGTACTTCTCAAGTGATTGATAGGTCACTGTCTTGGGTAGCCCTTTCTTGGCATCTGGACATTTGGAAAACTGAATTAATAACCCAAAGATTTCTTAGACATGATGGATTTACAGCAGAGAGAGTTGGTTGGTCAAGAGGTATTTCCTCTAGTGTAGTAGTACTTTTCTAATTACTTTCCTAACTTTTTACCCCCTCAATGGCCCTTTTATTAAAAGAGATCTTACATGTAACCCTTTGTAAATAGTTACAAACGGAGGTCCTCCTCCTTATAGTGGTAGCTTTCTAAGCATCTGCAGCCTTTGAAGCTGGCATGGTTTGAAAATTATGGCTTAGATGTGGGGAGGGTTTATTGAATTTCACTCAAAAAAATTTTTTTTTTTTGGTGGCTGGCCATCCCTCAACTTTAATGAAAGTACTCTGAATGTTTGTAATTTATCTCGGTCATGGAATAAACACTGTCCAGTAAGTATGCTTTCCTTTCCCATTTTCTAAGCAGTGTTGACTTATAGTCATACAGTTTCTAGACATTTAAACCATTGATAAGCTTTATTTCACATTCAACTGTTTTCTTGTTTAAATTTTTAAGTCCTTATTCTTCCTGTTTTGGGTGCGAGAAGATATCTTATCGATGACTTCTGTACATAGTTAATTTCATCTGTTATGTGCTGATTTTCCTGGTTCATCTTTTAGAAACGGTGTGTGTGTTGGAATTCTTAGCTGTAAGCAACAGAATTTGGTCCAGCTAGGTAAGCAGAAAAGGAATTTATTAAAGAATATTTGGTAGCTTACAGAATTTCCTTGAGGGCCCAATAGTCTAGGCTGATTGCTACATCTAGACACTGGGGAGACTGTTCTGATAAGAATAGTGCACTTTTCTCAGCTTGGCACCAGCGTTGCATCTTCCACTGCATGGCTCATGTCTACATGAAACTCTGTCTCCATGCTTGCTAGATGATTAACTTTAATCTTTCATCTCTGTTTTCTCACATCACTTACTATGACTCTTTAAGTCTCATATGTATGTATCTGATTGCAAGAGCTCAGGCCACATGCCCCCAGAAGAGTAGGTTAGTAAGTTTCCTGAGTTCAAGCTTATGGACTTACAAGAGCTGTTTATAGAAAAAAGGTTACTAAAGTTTTGTTATATTTTGTAGATGCTTTCCCCCTCCTCTCAGTTAAACCGTTCATTTTGATTTCTGCTTCTGACATAAAAATCTCTTTTCCACTCAGAGATTATGGAAATAGATTCTTGTATTTTTTTTTTTTTTTTGTATTTCAATTAAAAAAAAACATTTAAATCTTTAATATAGCTTAAGTATGAAGTAAGGTCCCGATTGGTGTCTGTACCCCTGTATGGATGGTCAGGTGTCCTAATACCATTTATTGAACATCTATCCTGATGTGAAATGTAATGTTTATCATAAACTGAATATGTTATATGTCTGTATGTATGTTTGTGTATAGAGTGTATGTATGTATAGAATTCCTCATGACCTCTCAGTTCCAGCCTAGCCACAGCAATATGTGCACAGTTTGACAGATCAAACTTCCATTTGTTCATTCATTCATTCATTTATTTGACAAATATTTATTAATGCCTTTTATGTAGAGCTGTGCAGACTACAAATGGGTCAGGGATGAAGACTTAGTCGTTTCTATGTGTGGATGAGTATAGATCTATTTTGTTATGGGTGTGGGGGATAAAGTTTTGGCTGGGATAAAGTTTTGGCTGTACACTTTTAGGGCTGTTTTTAGCTCACCTTAGAGTAGACTTCAGATTTCTAATTTAAATTTTGGGCCCTTTCTCCTGAGGGATTTTGTACTGAGGAGTACAGAAACCAGGCTGTCCTTTACAGAACTAAATGGACTGGCATCTCAGTACAGAGCTAAATGAACTAGCATCTCAGTATCCAGATGTGGTGTACAAAGTAGACTCAAATCAAGGCCCTTGACTAGAGAGGTGGGGAAGTGTTGTTTACCTGTACATTTCTTGTATTGAATGTCAGAGCTGTAATGGACCTTACAGATTGAATTGATGACCATATTTTTTTAAAGGTGGGTGGCTGGTAGGGGGATCTGAACTCATGACCTTTGGATTATAAGGCTGTGTTCTAACCAGCTGAGCTACCAGCCAGCCCCTGAACTTTTAATTTTGTAATAATTTTGATTTACAGAAAACTTGCAAAGGTAGTAAGAGAATTTTCATATACCCCTTCAGTTTCCTCTAATATTAGCATCACAGCCTTATTTTACATATGAAGACACATATCCCTCAAAGGTTTATTTAGCTAAGATTATAGTCGTATTTGGTAGCAGAGTTGGGCCAAGGACCCAGTAGGTAGGTTGGGTCTTCTAGTTGATTACGTTTTAGTTATCCTTTTCTGCTTTTCATGTGTTTGCTCTTTTACTTTCTTTCATTGAGTTTTTGGGCATGGACTGAGAGAAATACCACCTAGTACACAGTGTAGTAGTTAATGTAGTCTTTCTAATTTGTGCAATAATTTTTAAATATAGGCTT
Organism: Galeopterus variegatus; assembly: GCF_000696425.1. Classification (NCBI taxonomy): domain Eukaryota; kingdom Metazoa; phylum Chordata; class Mammalia; order Dermoptera; family Cynocephalidae; genus Galeopterus; species Galeopterus variegatus. The sequence continues at coordinate 16,620 of NW_007731946.1, forward strand.
CCTCCAATTCTTCAACACCAACAAGAACCCGGAGCAGGACGTCTTCATTTACGGAGCAACTTGATGAAGGTACACCCAATAGAGAGGTATGTTTGGAATTTCTTTTCTAATATACCTTTCACAAGAAGCTAATTAATCTAAAATGTAATGCTACTGTTGATAACAAAACAAAAAACTATTTTGACAGGTCAGCTATTTAATTCTGGTTTTTATGAGTAACGTAATTTGTCTTTTTTCTCAAATAGCAGTTATGCTGTTGTAAAGCATGTTTTCTTTGAGAACCTTAATTTGAGAGGTTATACTCTACATTTAATATTTGAAGCTTTCAGAATGATTTGATAACAGTTTGTTCCACATAGCACCATATGGGAAAAAGTATTTTCAAGCTGGTGAGTGGAAACCAAGAAGTACCTAACAGTTGGCACCAAAACTCATTTTTCTCAACTTTTCTTTCTTTTTGTGAAGTGTAGCCTTAAATACAGAAAAGGGGGTAAAATATAAATGTGCAAATCAGTGAATTATCACAAAATGAATCTCTGTGTTCACCACCACTTGGGTCAAGAAAAGGAACATCGCCAGCAGTGTAGTACACCTTCCCTTCCCCTAAGAAATTACCACCATCTTGAATTTTTTTTTTTTTTTTTTCCTTTTTGTCCTTTTTTGTGACCGGTAACGGGATCGCAACCCTCG
>NW_007731946.1:18275-36633 GCF_000696425.1 Galeopterus variegatus
GGGAGCGCCGCCACGCTCCCAAGCACCGCACTCTACCGAGTGCGCCACCAGGCCGGCCCAATCTTGAATTTTTGATATTTGCTTCCTCCCCTTTCTTTATAATTTTACCTCTTAAGTGTGCTTTCTAAATGTAAACATTAGTTAGTTAAACATTTTGGTTGTCTCCAATTTTTGGCTGTTGTGTATTGTGCTACTGGGACATTATTGTGCATTTCTTTTGGTACACATGTACCTGTATTTCTGTTGGTATGTAGAGTAGAATCACTGGCTTAGAGGATTTACCTAGTTCTAACACTTTAGAAGATAATGCTGATTGTTTTCCAGAATAGTTGTAGAAATTGACCATCCTTCCTGGAGTTTATGAAAGTTGCTTTTGCTCTTCGTCCTTTATAGTCTTTTTAATATCTGCCATTCCAGTGGGTGTGCAGTGGCCTTTTGTTATGGTTTTAGTTTGCATTTCTTTGATGACTGGTAAGATTGAGCATATTTTTGTCTATTGGCCATTTGATATCTTCTTTTGTGAAGTGTTTAAGTCTCTTGACTGCTTTTCTATTGGATTGTCTTTTTCTTATTGATTTGTAGGTTTTGGTTTTTTTTATATATATAGTGTGTGGATAGGAGTTCTTTATTGGATATGTATCTAGCAAATATCTTCTGCTCTGTGGCTTGCCTTTCATTTTTTTAATGGTATCTTTTGATAAACAGAAGTTCTTAGTTTTAATATATTCTCCAATTTGTTGATTTCATTTTATGGCTAGCATTCTTTGTTTCTTGTTAAAGATTTCTTTTCTTAATCTAAGAGTGTTTTCCTGTATTATCTTATTTTGCTTTTCACATTTAGATCTATACTCCACTTGGAAATGATTGTTCAGTATGATGTGAGTAGTGATCAAGTTTTATTTCCTGCACTGTGTCTATCCAGTTGTCCTATCTTTTCCACAGTGCTCTACTGTACTATTGTTTTTCAGAAATTAAGTGTCCATATTTGAGTGGCTATTTTCTGAGCTCCCTATTCTGTTCCATTGTTCACTTTGTGTTTGATCTGATACCACACTGTCTTAATAACTATAGTTTTACCTTGTTCTTCTTGAATGTCTTGGTTATTCTTAATCTTTTCCATATAATTCTATATAAATTTTAGAATTAGGTTTCTAAGTTCCACAAAAACACACTCAAAACAAAGTAAAGTACAAATAATGACAACAAAACAAACCTATAAGTTTTTTGATTGGGATTGCTTTGAGTCAGTAGATTAGTTTGGAGAAAGTCTCAATATTACAAATAAAATTTTATAATCTTTTTAGTATTACAGTACTGTAGTGAGCCTTGTACATATATATACATTTATAATGCTATTATTCTGTGGGATAGATTTCTAGGAATGGGATTGCTGGATCACAGGGTATATGCAAATTTAAAAACTTGAGAGATTCTTTGAAATTGTCCTGATGAAGTTTATTTTAAAACAAAAATTTTAAAAAATCTTTATTTAGTAAATGTTGTTAGCAAAACAAACTTAAAAACTTCATATTGCACACTTTACATTCAAAGTTAATGGTATGTACACTATGTCCTTGGTGCATATATTTAAATGATGTGATGAAGTTGTATAAAAGTATAGAGTACATGTATACTTTCCTTGAGATTTTATTTTCTTATGCATTATTTGCAATATTGCATTTCTTTAAATTTGTGATATGAAGTATATGTTATTGAACTTAGTTTTTACATGTAACCAATTTGAACAAAAGCTGCAGTATTGGGAAGTACTGTTTTTGCAATCAGTGTTTACAGCATTATTCCTATACCCATCTTTAAATTTGTGATATGAAGTATATGTTATTGAACTTAGTTTTTACATGTAACCAATTTGGACAAAAGCTGCAGTATTGGGAAGTACTGTTTTTGCAATCAGTGTTTACAGCATTATTCCTATACCCTGTATGTTGACTGATTATAGTATCTTGATTTGCATGCAGACAGTTGAAACCCTGAGAATAACTTGATTGCTACTATTACTTTTTTAAAAAAAATTTATTTTATCTGGAATGTTTGAAAACATTTTAATTGAATATATGTTTACAAAATAACCCTTTCTGAAAGGGATGGTTTGAACATTCATTTACAATAGGCTAAGTAAGCTAAAGGTTATTTTTTATTTCTTCCCAAATTTTAGTACTAATGGATTCTGTATAGGTCTAGCTTAGGAGATGGTTTCCGATAGAAAGACAAAGCAGTGTTATCACTTCATCTTCTTGCTTTTTAAGCTTTTCTGAAATTCTAAAAGGTATTTTTGACTGCAGAGTGCACTCTTAACCTTAGTTCAACTTAGTTTACAATAAATAAAAGGCTTTCCAATTTCATAAATAAGTCATTGATTGAAAGGACATTACATAAAAATTATCTTTTTAGTCATCCCCCTACTTTCTTTTTTCTTTATTTCATTTTGTTAAGCCTCTAAGATAGAAGGTAATCCGTCAGGGATGGGACCTGGACTTTTTATTTAAAGTTAAGAAAAAATTTTAAGTTAAAAAAAGCAAAATGTGGCAATTCAGTTCAAAATATTTGTCTACCTCTACAGTAAGTCTTTCTTATCTATAATGCTTGGGAAATAGAATGGTTTCAGTAAGTCAATTTCCTGATGAATTAAAGGATTTACCATTTTTTAGCTATTGCTGAAAATTCTAATATGTCCACTTTCCTGTGTTAATTTCCTGTGTAAATATTGTATGTAAATCCAAAAAAGTCTATCTTTGGTTGCAGTGCCTTAGGCTTCTTTATAAGGACGTAAAAAATCATCTACATGATTTAGGCATCAAAGGCTGAGGAGAGTAGACTTAATTTGCTCTGACCCTGAAGTCTGTAGATCCCTGGTACTCTGGCACTCTTTCATCCTGTACAAAAGGTAGATCTATCCAGTTGACTTTTTCCTGGTGATCCCAGGCATAGCCTCACTATCTGAAGAATAGGGCTTCCTCCCTGTTGTTGCTTGAAATGAATCTTTTTTGCTTCCCTATACTGTGTTGTTTAGAGCAATATGGAGTGTAGGATCATGTAAGAGACTAGCTAGGGCAAATGAAACTACCATCCTCCTGCCCTCTGCCCCAGTCTAATGATTTTTTTTTAATTGAGATATAATTCATGTAACATAAATTAACCATTTAAAGTAAATAAGTGGCTTAGGTCTCTTTGTGAGGTGAGGGAAACAGATGGACCATTATGTGGATTAGGGCCCTAAAAATGTTCTCTCTTTCTTTGCCTATTGAATTTATGAAGGAAGGATTAGATAGCTTCATTTTCCCTCTTGTTCTGTTTAGTTTGCTGTCTTCTTGAGACACTTCCTCATAGATTAGGGGTGAAAGTAGGCACGTTCATTGTTATCTGAGGGACTCACTTGTTAGAAAATTTTTGTATTGTTTTAAAATTAAATTCTAGAACTTAATTTTGTTATAATTCATTTTTTCTCTGCTAAAAAATGAAGTATAGAAATAAACAATTTTAGTTAATTGATGGATTCAGTTCTGTTTCATAGATGTCTGTTAATGCATACTGTCTGGCTATGACAAGGGCTACTGCGAGGCTAAGACTAGGGACTGGAATCCTCACAGTGCCAGTTGTCTAGCTCTTAATCCTGTTTGTGACTCCAATTGTAAAGCTAGACGACCACACTAGTTGTCACAGCTCTTTTACCTGCCAATAATCCTTCACTGACTGGGCTGATGGTTGACCTAGGGCTGGGTCTGGAGCTCCCAGACCGCTCAAACCCATTCACAGACTGGGTCACAAACCCTTCACACCCAGGCTGGGTCACCAGACCCCTCCACACAGGTCTATGAGTTAGGTAACTGGCCACATGGTCCTTGGAAGCCACAGGTCTGGAAAAACATGGCCACACAGAGCAGGCGCCCAAGGCAGTAAAACACCAGCCAAAGTGGCGCCAGTGCAGGCACACTTACTCCACCCACACACATACAATGTTTACCGAACGACCCTGAACAAGCTCCCAGGCCAGGGGAGCCTGACCTAACTGTTCCATTTTCCCAACACATACCCTATGCTTTTTTGCTTCCCTGCATGTTTCCCTACGTGCATTGGAAGTACCACAGGATTTCATCCCTTACCTGATTTGTGACTTCAGGAAGCTTCCTTAACTTCTTAGAGCCTCAGCCTCCTCCTCATTAAAATTGTGGTGTTATAAAAATCCACTTTCACGGGGCTCTTATTAGGAACAGGTGAATTCAAAGTATGAAAATACTTGCAGTTAGTGAATCACATACAAAAGACAGTTATTATACAGAAGAGAAAAAGATGTGTGTGTGTGCGTGGGGGGAATGGGATTTTGCTGTATTTATCAGCTCTTGAATAGCACAGACACTAAATTTTGTGTTAAGAGTGACATTGTAGGTAAAGAAATAATGAGGCATCAGGCTGCTTTGGCCTGTATAATCATAGCCCAAATGCTTTTCCAAACCTCAAGAAAAATGCAACTTTTTCTTTTATTCTTCTTGACCTGAGATATCTTTCAGAAACAAAGTGCTGCCTCTTGTTGTCTTTGTATTTCCAAGTCAGTTTGCACCTCTCCATGAGATCACCTATTAGAGGGATTCTTAACGCTTTCGGTTTTTGATAATTCTTAAGCACATTTTAGAAATTTATACTGTTTCAGGGCTTCTTCAGCTTAAAGGCATTGTCCTTTAGGGATTACTAAGAAGTATCTTCAAAGATGCATGAGAAGCATTCCTTCCTAAATTTGGAATTAATTTTGGCCCTAATGGGATTGGCTTTCAAAGCCAACATGCTTTTGCTTTGTTAGAAGTTAGATTGTAATCTGCGTACCGTCTTATCAGTTAATGAAGGTAAAAGATACACCTGTTAAGTTGCCTTTTGGTATCTGTTCAGTTTTCATACACATACATATATTTATATATTTAATCTAATCATAGGACATGGATTATATTAACAGGCATCCTAATATTAAACCAACCTTTCAGTCCTTAAGTCAACTCTATAGGCCAGAATGCATTATTAGTATTCTGCTGCACTCACTTTTATAGTTATTTCATTTACACTTCTCTCAACTCTGTTTTTAAGGAGAGTGGTTTATCCTTTTCTCTTTGTGCCATGTTTATCAGCTTTCATTAATTGGGAAGCTTTCTATCTTCTCCTCCCTATACTCTATTTATTAAGGTATTCTTTAATTTCTTTCAACATTATTTTGTAGTTTTCAGAATATAAGTTTTGTACTGGTTATGGTAAATATATTCCCAAGTATTTTATTTTTATTTTGATGCTATTGTAAACGGAATTGTTCTTTTTTTTTTTTTTTAAAGGAATTGTTTTCTTAATTTTATTTTTGGCTTTCTTATTGCTACTCTATAGAAATACAATTTATTTTTTGTAAATTAGTCTTGTATCCTGCAACCTTGCTGAACTCTTAATGGTTTTTTAATGGATTCCTCAGGATCTTCTATATACAAGATAACGTCATCTGCAAATAGAGGTAGTTTTATATCTTCATTTAATCTGGTGCCTTTTTTTTTTTTTTTTTTTTTTTTAACTTGTTCTTGCCTAATTGCCCTGGCTAGAATCTGTAATACAGCATTGAATAGAAGTGGTGACAGCACACATTAGAATGTATGTTAAATTAAACTAAATTTGGCCTGAGGCTACCTTGAGTCCCTGCATAAAGAACTGTAACCTAATTTAGTACATAAGCAAACTGAAAGCCTAAATTAGTGTTTTGTTTTTTTTTTTTTAACAACTGGCTGAGTCTCATCTAATCACAGCAGACAAACTTCAGCCAATTATAGGCTGCCAACTGATTAGCCCATACCCAAATGAGGCAAACACAGAGCTGTAACCATTGAAGCTGTTTCTGTATGTCATTTCATTTTCTGCCCATAAATACTGCCAGCCTACATCGCAGACCAGAGCTTTCTGAACCTCTTCTGCTTCTGAGGGCTGCCTGATTTGCCAGTTGTTTTTTGCTCAAATAAACTTTGTTAAATTTACTTTGTGTGAAGTTTTTCTTTTAACACATAGTACTGCCTTATAATCTTTTTTGTTTACGTAAATTCAGTGGTAATCTCTCTTTTATTCCTGATTTTAGTAATATGAGTCTTTTTTTCTCCCTCTATCAGTCTAGCTAAAGGTTTTTCAATTTTATTGATCTTTTTGAAGAACCAGCTTTTGGTTCCACTCTGTTGTTGAGTGTGCTGAGCATTCTGAGCTGAGAATTGGAGTGGCAAGCTGATCTTTGATGACTTATTTTTCTCAAGTCTCTTAGCAAAACTTCCTTGAATGTTTTGCTTCATCTTTCCTTGTTTCCTGGGCTGATACATGGTTTTTCCTATCTTTATATACTCTTGGTCTTTTCATTGGTGATTAGGTCTAGGGGAAACTAGATACCTTGTCCTGTTTTGCTATTTTGTGTGTATGTATGTTTGTTTAAAGACTGTATACTGTATGTGGCAGAAACGTCCATGTAGGCAAAATAGAGCCTTGAGTTGTGGTCTTGAATTTGATCAAAATGATTTGCCCACAGTCTGTGCTGCATGTGTCCTCACCTGCTGCAGCTGTAGACAATTTTATTATTATATCTTCTTCTGTATATTATCATAGGTACTTTTTAAGGTATATGGTGTTGCAAATAACAATGTAATGAGTTTAATTAACTCAAAATAGTTGAGTGTTGCTACTAACAGTTGTGTGTAACAATGTCTGGGAAAGTAGAAACAGGACCACATATCTTCAAGGCAGAGGGATTTATACCCTTGCTAAGGTACTAATCTTTTTAACCATCCCTCCTCCACAATATTATATATGAGAGATGACAATAAAGCTTTTGTTGCCTATTAGTAAAAAGAAATCTAAAAATCACTGAAAATAAGTAGTAATAGTTTCTCAAGGAATTTCGAAGAAGCTCTTTCACTGAGAAAGAACTGCTAGTTATCAGAAATACTCAGTCACAATGGCATTCTGCCTAACATGCTAAATCCTTACCTGCAGAACTTCTGGTTAAATCATGCTGTGAGTTCACCCCGAAGCACCCTTGCTGTTTCAAAAACGCAGAAGTGTATAAAATAAAATAAAAAAAATTCAGAGATGTATCTGGGTTCACAAACAAGGTAAACATCTCCCTGGGCTGAGAGGGACTGAAGCCCTGGCCCTAGAAAGCTTGAGACTGGGACAGAGGCATCCATTTTCAACTGGGGTTCTCTGAGTGAATTAAACCAACAGAAAATTGAATAACTGTTTTCTGCATTCTCCCAAGGATGCTATGAAACTGGTACTATGCTAGATGCATAGGAGATACATTAGTTCATTACACATAGTGAATACTTTAGGCAGGCGTTAGGACTTAATTTTCTCTTTGAACTCTGGTTGAGAAGGATTGGAAGTGTTCTATGTTAGGGAGTTAGATTTGGCTCATAGCACTGGTAAAAGGAGGTTGAAAAAACTGTTGCTAACTACTGCCTAGAGCTCTGTGGCCCAGTATGGGAAACTGCTATCCTTAGGGAGGCCTCATGACCAAGACCCGAATCAAACTTCACATTGGCTTAGTGACTGTATTTGTGATAACCCCTGTATAGCCATAGGAAACTCTAACTGGGACCTTGGGAATGAGATTGGCTAGATGAGGAGGATTGAGCACAGAAAGGAGAAAGGTAATACCTTTCTCAAAATGAGCCTGCAAATGAAAACTAAAACAAATGCAAAGAAGGCAGCCAGTAAAAACAGGAATTGGATATAAATTTACTCCAGATAAAACTAAAATAATAGAGCAATCTGGAAAAGATTTTTAAAAGTTTCTTTGATAAGACAAATGAAGTAGTAATTATTATATTTTTTGAAAAAACAGAAAGTTGTTGAGGGAAAACTAGGCCAAAACCAAACTAGACTAGGTAGAGATGAAAAAGAACTAATTGGAAATGTTGGAAATGAAAAAAGAAAAAAATGATATAAACATGTAAATCACAATAAAGCTCACACTGGTCCCAGTTAAAGGGAAAATTAGGGAATTCAGAAAGCATATTGAGTAATCCCACTAAAAATAAAGAGACACACAGATTAAGAAGAAAAAATATATCTATGTAGTACATGAGAGTAAGGGATGTGGAGGATAGATGGAAAGCCTTCAACATATATCTGCTAGGAGTTTCAGACAGTCTTCATGAATGTTCAGACACATATAACTTCAGTTAGTCTTAGTTCAACTGATGGCTTCAGTAGGGGGACCACATACAAGATGTGAATTCTCAGCAGATTTAAATTACAACTTGAGAATTGTTAGAGAGAGACAGAGTTGAGACAGAATCGTAGTGAGAATATTCGAGAACTGGTGGTTGTGGGACTTTCCCAGGAAGGAGAAGCAAGTAAAAGGGTTAGCAAGTAGGGGAAAAGCTCCTTAGACTTTAAGATGCTGTCAATGGAAACTCATTTTGATACACTTTGCTTTTGCTGGGGCTAGGGGCTGTAGTGTAAAATTTTGTTTGGCCACAGTGTTTGAAATGGTGGGCCAACATTTTTCTGTACTGGACATCAGTTTTTGTGTTTATCTCTTAAAATTTCAAATATACTCTTTCCTGTGAAATTTTGAATTATTTACTTATGTGGGCAAGGGTGACTTCATTTCAAAAATTAATTTTGGAAGTCTAAGAAGAGTAAATTTGTATATCGTTTATCCTAAAATTAATGTCCATTCAAAGGATGACCTTTCTGAGTTCCTGGGAAAGTAGATTTTCAGCAAGAGTAGGAACTTAGATTGGATGATTCCCTAGAGCCAAAAAGGCATTTAGCATATTAGTATTAGTATACCATAATATTAAAATTTAGAAGTTAGTATAAAAATTATTCAGTCTTATCCAAGGAGTACCAGTTATTAACATAACAAAAAGTACTTAAAAAAAACCTTGTCCTATCTATAATTATGATGGTCTCTAATGTAGGACCAGATGAAGAGTTAGTAAAGGCTTTAGTTAGTATCCATAACTCTACAGTACTGATATGAAAAGTATGTATTCATAACCTTTTACAGGCATTTATTTTCAGATATAAGTTCTTCATTATATACTACATAATATATTAGGTGCTAAGTTAATGTTTCAAAAGATTCATTTTTTAAAGTTTTTATTTTGAAATAATTATAGATTCATCGGAGGTTATAAAAATTTGGGTGGGTAGACCTTTTGTATTCTTCACCCAGATTCCCCCAATAGTAACATGTATAACTTCAGTATGCTATCCAAACAAGGAAACTGACATTGGTAAACTCTGTGACATGAATAGAGCTTATTCAGATTTCACCAGTTTTACATGTCCTCATCGTGTGTGTGTGTGTGTGTGTGTGTGTGTGTGTGTGTGTGTGTGTGTAGATTTATATAACCTCTGTCATCAAAAAATTCATTTTATAATTTCTCGTACATCTAATTTATGATTATGGTATTTTGGTGTATAGTATATAGCTTCTGAAAGAAAAGAAGAGCATATATATCACAGAAGAAGCACAGAAGAGAATATATATCAAAAGGACTGGTGTAATAAGATTTGTCTTTCAAACTTATAATTTATATTTCAAAAGTTTCTTCTGTACATATTTTGGAGAAAAATAATTTTGTGTGTAAGGACAGATAAATGATTAAAGTTTTTTTGGTATTTTATCCTCCCCATACATTTCCATGATATCTTTTTGAATATATAAAAATGAATGGCTCAGTATTTATGCATGTTATATACTAAGGTTTTGTGTTCTTACCATGCATTTTAAAAATCCACTTTACTGAGGTATGATGGATGTGTAAAAAGCTGTACATATTTAATGTACACAACTTGATAAGTTTGGGGATAAATATACACCCATGAAACCATCACTGCTATCAAAGCAGTGGACATATGTATCAACTTCCAAAGTTTCCTCCCACTCCCATTATTATTATTATTATTTTTGGTTAGAACACTTAACATAAGATCTAACCTTCTAGAAATTTTAAAATATATAATATTATTAGCTATAGGCACTATGCTGTATAGATCACCTCCATAATTTACCTTGCATAACTGAAATTTTGCACCCTCATGTATTGTTTTTATTGGTATGGGTTTTTATACCAAAGTTGTAGACATGCTGTATGCTGTTGTGCCTGTTGCATATATCATTTGTAGGCCAATAAGCAAGTTGTTTTTAAGTTGAGCTTTGACGACTCATCTCCATTCCTGGCCTTTCCCAGGAACTTATTATTTCTGTGGGTGGAGTGGTGGTGGTGGTAGTGGTAGTGATAGCCATTGTAAGTGTTATGCATATTGCGTGATAAGAACACTTTGCAACATGCCATTATGATTTGTTTTTCATCATTTCTTTTATTTTTATACCTCTGCTTATTACACTGAATGAGACAGCTACTAGCCGGGATGATAGCAGAGCCTGCTTTTCTCTCTGAGTATACTATCTTTGCTTTGGATTCCTCCAAACAACCTAAAACACAGAGTGACAGTGTGGTGAGTCCTTCCACCGCTTTCTGCATTCCCTTTGTGGGGAAGCAAAGTAATTTGGCAATTGTAGAAACAAATCTCATGTTGCTTGTCACTTACCATCTCTCAGCATCTTCAGTGTCCTGTTGCTAACCTTGCTGTAAAAAATCAGAGAGTAAATTGCTGAATTCTGATGGCTGGTGTGCTTACTAGTAGTTTTTTTAACAGCAACAAAATAACCCTGTTTTCATTAATATAGTGAAGACTATCTTCACTTCGTTTAAATTTTAAGTATTATTCCTAGGGAATGTTTGCTTACTAACAAAAAAAAGATATGCATTGCTAGAAATCTTTGTTCTGCTAGGTAGAAGGCCAAGAATATTTTGAGATGTGACTCACATTTTTAGGGAAAACATTTATTGTTATGTAAATCCACAATTAACCAACATTGAATAGGTAGGTGGATTTTTCTTTAACAAATAATTGCGTCTTATTTTTCAGTTACCAGTTTTCTGTATATTAAGCATCTGAAAGGAAATAATTACCTCATTCTTTTTCAACTGACTGAATTCACACAATTTTGAATCTTGTATATAATTTGATTTTGGGAATGTGGACATATTCCTACTTAAAGTATCTGATAAGCTCATAATTTAGCAAATAAAAATTTAGAGGTGTTTGCCCAGTATAGATTAGACACTGACCAAACTAGGATTGAGGTTTTTCTAAACAATGAGAATCGGTTTAACTTAATAGGTAACTGGTGATGAAAATAGAACATTTTTGTAGTAAAAAAGCTGATAAAGACTTGGTATGCATTTGACCACTAGTAATCTTAAATTACACTCTAAACTTGGTTTTAGAAAAGAAGGCAGCTAGGGCAAAAATGGGATTTCTGGTGGTGCCTTAGCTTGGATCTCAGGGAAAGTGGTCTTTCCTTAGCTCTGGCCCACCTCAATGTTCTAAAAACTGACTTTGGAGGGAGTCAGGAATCCCAGTTAGAGAGAACTTACCAAGTTACTTTAAAAACATAAATTGGTATTGCTTTACACTTCATGTAGTAGTAATAGAAACTTTTTTTTTTTAAAGAATAGCTTCTCCTAGGTACACTCTCATAAGTACCTAAAAATCATTTATATTGAGTACCTATTCTATTGTCAAAAATGTTGGTAATGTAAAAGTAGAAGCTTTAGAACTATTTTAAAATAATTTAAGTAGACTAAAAATCTTGTGTGATTTTACTTAAATTTTGTGTTTGTTCAGATAAAAACTTATTTGTCCCCATGGAACAAAGGCACTATAGCATAACCTATATCAGAATAAAAATTTAGTGAGGGTCTAATTCCACTATGAGTTCACCAGGTACTGACTTTTCTTTAATTCAGTTTTTTAAAAAAATGCATGTCTTTACCCCAAATTCTAAAATTTGTATATCCTTAGTGCTCAGCAGTAAGTAAAATGGATGTTGAAAGATTAAAAAAAATGTGATTGAAGACAAATCTGCCAGGGAGCCTGTGTGTACTTTTTAAGTTAAATACACTTTAAAAGGGTTTTCCTGTTAATCTAAGAATTTCTTCCAGTAGAAAGTGTTGGTGACTTTTGAGAATTATGTTGATATGAGTTGAGCTAGTTCTTCCGGTTCTCTCTGGGAGAAAGCCTTCAGAGATCTTACTCTGCTGGAAGTGACTGCCCAAGGATTTAGTAAGCATTTATTGAGCCCTTACTACAATTCAGGCAAAATGTTAGGTCCTGGGAACCAAGATGAAAATGCAGGGTCCCTGTCCTCTGAGAGTTTATAATTAAATATGGAGACAAAGATGTCAACATACACTTATAGTACAAAGAAATTAAGACTTCATAGAAGAAAATACAGGCATAGGGAATGTGTTAGCCTTCCAGGCAAGCCATATGAAGCTTCAGGAATGAAGTGGCATTTGAAAGTTGAAAGATGAACAAGAGTTTACCTGGCAGAAATGGAGAAGACATTACAGGTAGTGACAATATTTCTAATTTTTCCTCTAGAGATTCCTAATTTAAATTTACAGGGTAATTTAGGTCAATACTTTCCTTAGCTGTCCTGCATTTGTTTAGACATATGGGTATAATACATAAATTGAAATATATGTGTGGGGAGGGGAAGTTTTTAAATGTGCTCTGTGTGTTTGATAGGGTGATATTTCAAACCATTTGTAGAGTAGTATTTTTGTATGGACCACAATCATGTGTCAAGTCATTTACTTAAAACAGAATATGGACTCTCTTGCCGCTCTTCTTCCTAACCTAAATATTTCATGGAGTCCTTTATTTCCTTTCTCTGTAATTTAAGTGTATATTACTTTTCAGTATATTCACTGGCCAAGAGAATTGTTGGTCTCTGAAAGGTATATTTTGTATTTTATAATGTGTAGTGTAGTATGTTTTTAGTGCTAGAAAGCATTCATTGTGATGCTACACAAATATATGCCCATGTATACAACTTGTAATTTTTTGAAATGGCAGAGAATATGAAGATAAAAGTTAATTCCTATGTTCCCCCAACCTTTCTTTCCTGTGTAACTTTAAGGAAATGTCTTGGACTGATAAAATTTGATAACTTTTTATTTTTGGTGGAAGAGGAGGTACTTAAATTTGTTTTTAATTGGGGAAAATTTTGAACATGTTAAAAAAGTGGAAATAGTATTAGTAGTGGTATAAGAACTCCCCCCCACCACAATATTCATTACCCAGTGTCAACAATTAATAACTCATGGCCATCTTGTTTTATCTACTACCATTCCACTCCCACACTTCCCTAACCACACTACTACCACTCTCCCCACGCATGGAGCTCTTCCTTGCTCCCCTTGGATATTTGTAGCAAACTTTAGAAATCCTATTTCATTTGTAAGTATTATGGAATATATCTCTGAGAGATAATGTCTAAAAATATATAGCCACAATACATTTATCATACCTGAAAATTAATAATTTCTTACTATCAAATACCTAATCAATGTTAAAAAATTTGAGAACACTTTTGCAAAGCTGAGCACCTTCTCCACTTACAGTTAAGAATATTAGGTCAGATATTTGACCTTTTCTTGGTCAGCTGTAGAGGTAGGGGGACATCTACTGTTCAACTGTCAAGTTACTGAAATATAGTGGCTAGTATTTGGTGGAATGCTTTTATTTAAAACATGGGTTATTTTACCATGAGCTACTTCCATAGCTCTAATTTTAGTTAGAAACAGTATATTTTGAATGCAATATAGAATTTGTTTTTGACATAGAATTTTTTTTTTTTTTCTGTCTTTTTTGAGACCGGCCGCACTGCACTCAGCCAGTGAGCACTGTGAGCGCACCGGTCATCCCTATATAGGATCCGAACCCACGGCGGGAGCGCTGCTGCGCTCCCAGCGCCGCACTCTCCCGAGTGCGCCACAGGCTCGGCCCTTGACATAGAATTTTGAATCTCAAAGGATTTCATCCATTGTCATGAAATCTATGCCAGTATGATGTAGTCAGTAGAATGTTGCCAAACTTGGAGCACTTGTCATACCAACAAAACAAAACAAAAAGTTTAACATGCAGAAGAAGAGATTTTTGATTATAAGTTCTTAAAAAAATTGTCTCAACAATGTCATTTAGATTGCTGACTCCAAATGAATGATGCTTTTCCATTTCTCGTTATCAAGATATTTTTTAGAGCTTAGTTCAAACAATTTTTTTTGAGTATTATTTTATTGTAGGAAACAATTGACATTACTTTTTCTGAATAGTTTTCTATTTGAATGAGTTTTGCTAGTTGAATCCCTAGTGTTGATTTTTGTTGTGGGGGAAAAAAACTCCGGACATAATGGGAAGAGGTATGTGATTAACTTGAAATAAATTTTACTACATACTAATCTTTGCTACTTAGTTTCATACATTACAGCAAAATGAATTTTCTAAAATACTTACCATACTAGTTTTGTGTTGCATGAAAACATTCTAATAAATGAATAATTAACTAATTTTGTTTAATAGATAAATATATCTAATAGATCTTGGTACTTGGACTTTGTTCTTAATAGTTTGAACTTTAGTTTTCTGTTCCTTTTCTTTATGATGTTCCTTTCTCTTTCTTAGAATGCATCTACCCATGCCACAAAATCTCTGGACAGCGTAAATGGAAGTGAACCAACCACTCCTCAGGTCTGTTACTGATAAGTCATTTCAGGGTGTTGGTGAATATATTAATTATCAGCATTTGGCTTTACATTGAAAAGTGATGTCCAAACATTTGATACAGTGTGTATGGGTAAATTACAGGTTTGTTCATGGTTCCTGGGAAAATATTTTAAATGAAAGCAAGATTCCATAACTCCTCATTTTTAAAATTAATGGCAGTGAAGTAAAACTTTTTTAAAGAATGAAACCCAACTAAGAGGTAGCCACGTTGAGAGATATGTTGAGTTATGTAATCTGGAAGGGGACTACGAAGGAAGTAGGATTTCCTTCAAAGTTTGCTCTAATGCACAATATTTTACTACTAGAGAATTTCGGTTATCCTTGATTTTTAAAAAGTTATTTGGAGAGTGGTATTTATTACGTTTACTACATATCAGATAAATGTTAAGCTTAAGCATTTTACAGATATGATCTCATTAATTCTCCTAAAAAGGAGATGCCTTCATTCAGAGTCTATTTGCTTTTATTAAAAAAAATTTCAGGGGCCGGCCCCGCGGCGCACTTGGGAGAGTGTGGCACTTGGGAGTGCAGCCGTGCTCCCGCCGCGGGTTCGGATCCTATATAAGGATGGCTGGTGCGCTCACTGGCTGAGCGTGGTGCGGGCGACACCAAGCCAAGGGTTGCATCCCCTTACCGGTCAAAAATAAATAAATAAATAAAATTCAGACAAATTAGTTGTTAGGTTTAGCAAATTAGGAACAAAGTATATACATGAAGCGGGTAGAATGCTTCCTATGATTGGAATATTGACAGCAGCAGGAAATCATAGTTGACACCAAGGTAAAAGACATGGTGAAAAGCAGACCCAAGAGTTCATAAAACATTGTGGCCTGTGGACCCTCATTACTGAGGCAAAGTGTCTTAGATAAATCAATAGATTTGGGATGCAATATAATGATTGTGGCAGGAGCGTCATTAAAAAAGGATTACTCATTGTCCTTATTTAAGAAATTGAAAATTGTATATTGTATGTATTTCATAAAAACTTCTGTTAGAAATAATTTTTAAAGTGTTGTGTAATGTAGTTGATCAAATCCACCTAATCAGAATGATCATTCATTCATTCATCTCCAAAGGCATACAGATAGCTAACATTTTACTCCAGACTTACACAAACTCAGATATTTCAAAATATCTAGTATATGCCACCATGTAATAGAGAAAAATACATTTTGCAAAACAGTTGGTATATTTGGGCCGGCCCTGTGGCGCACTCGGGAGGGTGCGGCGCTGGGGGCGCAGCGACGCTCCCGCGGTGCGGGTGACACCACACCAAGGTTTGCGATCCCCTTGCCGGTCATGAAAAAGACACACAAAAAAACCAAAAAAAAAACAGTCGGTATATTTGAGCATTCCTCTTTATCTGATAAGCTGTAAAACAAACAGTTTCATTGGATCATAGTTTTGGTATTTAGGAGTTTAGGAGGAATTTAGGATTTATTATTACCCTCTTACTGTATAGATGAGAAATCAGGCATGAAATCTTAAATTATTTGCCCAAGGAGCAGTGGCAATTATCAATAGTGCTGTGGAATTATCACAGGTAGGCACAAAACACTGTACTATCCAGATGTAATTTTTTTTTGCCATGTATTGCCTCATTTGTTTTATTTTATTTTATTTTATTTTATGTTTTTTCACCTGGCTAGTATAGGGATCTGAACTCTCGACCTTGGTGTTACAACACTGCACTCTAACCAATTGAGCTAACTGGTCAGCCCCCCTCATTTGAATTTATATGCTATTAAAACAAAATGAGAACTGAATTTCGTTAAATTGAATAGAGCAAAATATAGGGATTTAAATGGACTGTCTTAGATACTGTTATCTTTTTTTTATGGGGAAAAACCCTTGTTTTGAAAATCATTTATGAATTTTTTAATATAAGGGAAATTATGGGTGTCACAAGTGAATTTCGTTTCTTTGTTGTTTTTTGAATACTGCTTGCTTTTCTTTTATTTTTAATAGCTCATTATGAAGAATTTCAAACATACTGAAAAGTTAAAGAACGTTACAGTGAATACCTATATACCCTCCAACTAGATTCTACCATTGATATTTTACTGTACTTGCTTTATCACAAATCTGTCCATCTATTCATCCTTCTATCTATCCCTCAATCTATTTTACTTTTTTGTTGTATTTCCAAGTAAGTTGCAAACAATAGTACACTTTCCCTAATATTTCAGCCTGTGTATATCATTAACTACTGTTTAATATTTATATTTTCTTTTTTGAGGTAAAATTTATTTTTTTAATTTAATTAATTTTTTTATTGAAACAATTGGTTATACATATTTGTGGGGTGCAGAGTTGACTATCAGTATTTGTGTACAATACGTGATGATCAAATCAGGATAGTCGGCATATTCATCATTACAAAATGTTCTCATTCTTTGTGTCTATTAACCATGTTTATATACCATGAAATATGCCTCAAGTGTACATTGACTGTATTTTGACAAATGTATATGTCAAACCTTTATGGCCAACTCATACAGATATTGCAGAACATTAGCAACACCTGAGAAAGTTCCTTTACGGTTTTCCCTTCCAGAGGTAGCTACTGTTATAATTTTTTACATCATACCACAGATTAGTTTTACTCGTTGTAGAATTTTATAAATGGCTCAAAAGCATGTCCTCTTTTGCAGAAGGCTTCTTTCATTCAGCATGTTTTTGAGATTTCATCCATGTTGTTGTGATTATCAGTTGTTTGTTCCTTTTTATGGCTTGGTGGTATTCCTTTGAATGAATATTCTGCAGTTTATCTATTCACCTGTTCATGGACACCTGGGCTATTTTCCAGTTTGTTGCTATTATGACTAAAACTACGAGGGACACCATTGTAGAAGTCTTCTTGTGGATGTATGTTTTCATTTCTCCCTTTTTCTTTTTGAATGCTATTGGTATACTTTTTTGATGATTTCTAGGATAACATGTTGTTTATATAAAATGATGTGTTTTGGTATATATCATTTTGAGCAAGCACTGAGTCTTTAATCTCCCATTAGATCATTATTGTCGTATTGCCATGTTAAGGTTTAACTGAGCAAACCATGTTAAGGTTTAACTTAGTACATACTAAGTACCTAGTTTGTGGAAAGCACTGTGGCAAGGCTACAGAGATAAAGGAAATATGGATCCTTCTCTAAAAGAGCATAAAGGCTGGGTGAGGAGGTGTGTGAGGGCATGTGTGCAGTAGCCATAATGATGGAAAACTTATTTAGCGCTTACACATATAAAGCACTTTTCTAAGTATCATAAATGTTTTCACTCATTTAATCCTCATTACAATTCTGTTAGGGTGGTACTATTATTCCATTTACAGATGAAGAAATTGAGACATAGAGGTCATGAAGCTACTAAGTGATGAAGATGAGATTCAAATCTGGGAATGTGGTTCAGAGTCTTTGTTCTTAACCACTTTGCTTTATTGTCTCTGTAGTTATTCTGGGGTATAAACAATCAAGTTAGTTGCTATACAAGCATGTAAATAACTAATGGTGAATCAGAATGTAATAAGTGTTCCAGTAGTGGTCCTGGTAAAGTGCTTAGTCCTTAAAGAATGGTCATTTCTTTTTTTTTTTTTTCATTAAATTTTTATTTTGTCAATATACAATGTATATGATTATTATGGCCCATCACCGACACCCCCCCCCCCCCTACCCCCCCCCCCCCT
>NW_007731946.1:37713-37987 GCF_000696425.1 Galeopterus variegatus
AGCATTTTAGTTTGATATAATCCCATTTGTTTGTTTTTCCTTTGGTTGCCCGTGCTTTTGGGGTTGTATTCATGAAGTCTCTGTCCAACTCTATTTGCTGAAGTGTTTCTCCTATGTTTTCTTTAATAAGTTTTATTGTTTCAGAGTGTATATTTAAATCTTTAATCCATTTTGAGGTGATTTTTGTATATGGTGAGAGGTATGGATCTAGTTTCATTCTCCTGCATAAGGATATCCAGTTCTCCCAGCACCATTTGCTGAAGAGGCAGTCCCG
>NW_007731946.1:40518-53377 GCF_000696425.1 Galeopterus variegatus
CGGAAGCAGGGAGTTTACCTGGGGCCGAAGCCCCAGGTGTGGTGGAGTGACAGTCTGGCCGGGATCCTCTTCCCTGCCCTCCCGACGCTTGCCGGGGGCTCCCCACGCCACCAGCCCCACAAGAGATCCGCAGGAGGAGTGATATTGGTGGCCACTCCACAGGCCCCGGGGGGCCCCGCGCTGAGGCACACAAGTGGCACGGCTCAGTGAGTAGCCGCACCAAGTGAAGATGGCTGGCTTGCCCGATCTGAGCCGGCTGGCTCCGCCCCCCCCACCCTCCCCCGGAGAAAATGGAGGCAGCGGTGGTGCCGGCACCTAGCCTGGTGTGGTATGCAGGGGCCGGGCGGGCCTTTGCCCCCCCAAGCGCGGCTGGGCTGGGGGTCACTCACAAAGCTCCCAGAGCTGGGCCGGTCCCATGCCTTCCTCTCTGTCTCTGCGTCGCCGCTGCCATCTTTCCTGGCCTTTGTTGCCTTGGGCTGCTCGGTCTCCCAGCGCAGTTGCGGTGCTCTCAGGAATCTTCTTTTGCATCGGCCCTAAAACCTCGAGACTGTAGTTGCTTTTTTTCATTGTAGATTAGTTGATCAGTGATTTATTTGTTTTTTGTTGCTCTTGGAAATGCAAATAGTACTCTGGCAGCGCAGCGCACACTTCACAGGCTCTCTCTGTCCTCTGGCACGCTCACCCCAGACCCGTCTCCATCTTGCTCTCCCACAAGAATGGTCATTTCTAATAAGATCTCAGGTTTCCTGGAAGAGCTGAAATTTGAGCTGAGTTTTGAAAGATGTCTGGCTTTCCATATGCAGGGAAAGTATGGGCAAAGGAACAGAGGCACACCACAGTGCATTTGCCTAGGGAACAGGAAGTTGCCTGTTACAGCTCAAGTTTTTGGTGCATGGAGGGATGGATTTTCAGGGAAATGGATCTTGGGAAGTAGAAACTGAATATGAGCTAAGGATTTTGAAGTTTATGTTGAATGGGAGGGAGTCCATGTAATGTTTTTAAGAATTGGAATAAGACAATCTGAATTGTGTTTTAGGAAGACAATCCTGGTGATAGTGTGACAGCAGCAGATTGGTAGGTAACAGTTGAGGTGAGAACACAGAAATCTGCTGCAGATAGCTAGCTGATAAAAGATAAAGGTTTGAATAAAAGCAGTGTTGGGGAAATAAAATGAAGGGGTTGAAAACAAGGTAAAATGGGGAGACAGGAAAGAATTAAAGTAACTCTGATGTGTTCATTTATTTTTTGCTTAATAAATGTTTCCTTCTCTAACTTCCATCAGTTTAAAAAAAATGAATGATAAATCAGTCAGAGGATGTCTTTGGTACCAGATACCTGACAATAGTGGGTACCAATGGGAGTTTAGTTTTTCACACATCAGAAGACCTGAAGATAAAGTCAGGTAAACAGAAAGACCTTTCTGCCTTTAGCTTCTAATCCCCTACTCCCCTTACCTTTCCCATCCTTACCACTTGCCTCTCATTCTCACAAATGCAAGGTGGCCTCCAGGCATTGCATCTCCATTCTAGGAAAGGCAGAAGACAAGGACAAAAAGCATATTCCATTTTAGCAGGAAAACAGTAGCTGTCCCAAAAGATTCCATCCTGTAGATTTTCTCTTACAGTTTATAATATTGGCCAGAGTTAGTCACATGGCCTATTCCTTGCTCAAAGAGTCTGGGAAAATCTAATTTAAATTAGCTTTTCAATTTCCATAATTAGGTTACCAGAGACTGGGGAGGGGCAGAGGAGGGAAAATAGGGAGAGGTTGGCCAACTGGTACAAAACTACAATTAGATAGGAGAAATAAGCTCTGATGATCTGTTGCACAGTAGGGTGACTATGGTTAACAGTTAAGTTTTGTATATTACATAATAACTAGAGGAGAAGTGTTTGAATATTTTCGCCAGAAAGAAATCATAAATGGGTGAGGTGATTGATACCTTAACTACCCTGATCCAGTTGTTAAACAACATATATAATATATTTGTATCAGAACACCAGATTGCACCCTGTAAGTATGTACATTTATAATGTATCAATTCAAATTAAAAAACACTAAGTAAAATGTGATATAATATCACAGTATAATACATGTATACAGAAAAGTAGGATATATTCAATATACAATTTTCTGAATTTTGCTAAATCAAATATGCCTTTGTAACCAGCACCCAAAACCTAGAAACAGAAATTATTAGCACCCTAGAAGCCTTTGTGCTCCCATCCAGTTCCTTCTCTTAAGGGTAAATACTATCCTGAGTATAACACTGTAGGTTAACTTTGCCTGTTTTTAAACTTTATGTAAATGGAACCAAAACGGATACACTTTTGTGTCTGGCTTCTTTTGCTTAATACTCTGTGAGATTAATACTCTGTAGGTGCATTCTTATGGATGTAGGGTGGTATCTCATTGTGGCTTTAATTGTATTCGGGAAGGTGAATGTTTTTACCTGGGTTTATTATTACCCTGAGCAAAAGGAAGAGTGGTGGAAAGGAATATTGGTTATCAGGTCATAGCTAATATTTATTGTTTATCTCAAGCCAGTCATAGTTTTAAGTACTTTACATATATTAATTTATTACTCCTCACAACTGCCCTCTGAGGTGAATGCTGTTGCTATTCCCATTTTACATAGGTAGAGACAAAGGCACAGAGAAGTTAAGTAACTTGCCCAAAGCCACATAGGTAGTAAATGGTAGAGCTAAAACTGGAAGCCACGAAGTCTGGCTTCGTAACATGTGCTCTTAGCTCTTACAACCAGTAGTCTGCCACTTAAGCTTGTGATAACATTCTTATTTGTAAGTTTGTCTTTTGTTTGAATAAGTATCTTTTTAAGTCTCTTTTCTCTAATGATAATGATAATTGTTAACATTTGAGTGTTTGCTGTGTTGTAAGCACTTCATACATATTGTCATTCTGTTTTTGCAGCAACCATATGAGGTAGATGGTGTATTAGTCCGTTTCTGTTGCTTATAACAAAATACCTGGAACTGGGTGATTATAAGATAATGAAATTTATTGCTTACAGATTCTGAGGCTGGGAAGTCCAAAGTCCAGGGAACACCATCTGGTGAGAGCCTTGGTGGTGATGACAGTGACCCCATGGTGTCATGTTATGTGTGCAAGATGATGGAAGCAGAGAGACTAACTTCCTCATTCACACTCCTTTTAAAGCCCTCCAAACCATGCCCCGACCA
Source organism: Galeopterus variegatus (assembly GCF_000696425.1). Lineage (NCBI taxonomy): Eukaryota > Metazoa > Chordata > Mammalia > Dermoptera > Cynocephalidae > Galeopterus > Galeopterus variegatus. Next base: position 43,719 of record NW_007731946.1, read on the forward strand.
CTATCATTAATCCATTCACTACAGCATGGTCCTACAATCTGATCACCTCTTCAAGGCTCCTCCTTTCAATTACCATAATAGGATTTCCTACTCTCCTGACAGTCACCGTGGGGGTCAAGTTTCTAATACATAAAACTTGCGGGACACAATTCAAGCTTCAGTGAATTTGTGGGGGTGGACATTCAGTCCTCAGAAGGTATTATTATTTGTATCATCATTGTTATTTTTATCATCCCAGTTTTACAGAGGAGGAAACAGGAGTAATGAGGTTATTAAATAACTTGATCAAAATCATGTAGAAGATGTGGTGGAGCCAGGATTTGAATTTAGGCAGCTTGACTCAACAGCTCACAGGCTGAATCACTACACTCAAAAATGTTAATCCCATACACAGTAGACTAGGCAGTTAAGTTTATCAGCATCTATAAATACTTATCTTTGACATTGTTCATTAGCTTCTGGTTGACCCTAAAATATCAACTATTTCTAGTATTCTTCAAACTTGCTTCACTTGTTTGTCCTAGGGCAATTATGAGAAGATTATCTGCTATGAACTGAAAAGCATTTTTTGTGTGGGTTAGAAGTGGCTGCTAATGGAATATCAGTAAATTGGTTCTTAGAGTTTTTGAGCATGTGTCTCTGTATTCCCTTAGAATCTTAATACCTTTTCTTCCTGCTCCCCACCCCTAATTATGAAGGTAAAACTTGTACATTATGAAAAAACCAGAAAGTTCAGAAAAATATAAAAATGAAAATAAAAACCACCCAAAATTCTACTACTCAGAGAAAACCACTGTTAACTTTTGGTGTCTTTCCTTCATGGCTTGGTTCTAAGTGTGTTTGTGTAAATATACAAATAAATGGAGAAGTATATGTAATTACTTTAAGTCAAAATGAGTTTACAAAATATACATTGTTTCATAGCCTGATTTTTTTTTCCATTTAATAGTATATCTTGAATTTCTTTCTGTGTTCTGTGATTTATATAATGTATCCTCTAGTGAACATTTGGGTTGTTTCCAGTTTTGCTGTTATAGACAACCAGTGATAAATCTGTGTGCATAAGGAGATGGGGCATGTTATCCCCTCTTACTTATTCCCACCTTGCCTAATACCGTTATTAAATCTCAAATCCATAAGAAAAACATTTCTGTTTTGGTTTTTAAAATTGTGTACTAAAGAGAATTTTTTTGTTTTCCTGTAATCTTTGCCTACACAGGACTTCAATCTCCCCTGAGCATTTCAGTCCTGGTATCTTTGAGATCTTACAGGTGACCTGTTGTTGCACTATTGAGAATAAGTTTCTAGGAAACACCTGTTAAATACTGACTTCTGTGACATGAGCAAAATAGTGCTGCTTAGAACAGTTGAATTATGTTGTATTATTTTTCATTGTTATTATTCAAATTAATGTGCTATTCAAATTAATTAAAAGAACAGCTCTTGCTTATTACTATTTTTAACATTGGACTTACTGATTTGAGCAGAGGGACTCTAGCTCAGAGCTTTCAATTGTCCTCTGTGACTTGTTGATGCTTGTTTTTATTTCCAGTAGACAGGATAGCAAGGAGAGCAGAGCTGGATGTCAGTAGTCAACTCTGCCTCACATTCTCTTTTTAAACAAAATGGGCTCATTACATGTTACCCTCCCCCTTCCCTCATTCCTTTCTTTTGTTGAGAAGAATGATCTGGAATCACCACCTCCATAAAGACTCTCCATATAAAACTCACTTGAGTTCTTTCAAACTTCACAGTATATACCCACATTTTAAGCATTGGCTATATACTGATGATTCAGATGATGTAGACAGATGGTCACTGCCTTCAAAGATCTTACATTTTGTTTGGTGGCTGAATCCTCACAGTGTGACTGTGAGGTCAGCTGGAAACATATGGCTTCCTTCATTTTTACAGGTATGCAGAATGAAGGAAAGTGATGTAGTGAACGTCATTCTACTGCTAGGTGACAGACCTGGGAACTATACCCCAGAGTCTAGCATTTTTTCAAAAGTAACCAGGTGTTTTTTGAATTTCAGAAAACAATGTGTTATTTAATATGTGAGGAATGCAAATTGAATTTGTTAGAACTTTTGATCAATTATTTCTGGTGACAGAGGATAATGGAAGTCTAAATGTGTGTATTTTAATCCACGTGTTCTGTTGGGTTTTGGTTCGCAGTCAGGTGACACGCAGTCTTTTGCACAGAAGCTCCAGCTCCGGGTGCCTTCCGTGGAGTCTTTGTTTCGAAGTCCGATAAAGGAATCTTTATTCCGATCTTCTTCTAAAGAGTCTTTGGTACGAACATCTTCCAGAGAGTCCCTGAATCCACTTGACCTGGACTCTTCTGCTGCCACCTTTGATCAACCCTCTGATATGGAGAGTGAGGCTGAAGACTCACTAGGGAATTCAGACAGTCTTAATAAAGAACAGTTGATTCAGCGGTTGCGAAGAATGGAACGAAGCTTAAGTAGCTACAGAGGAAAATATTCTGAGGTAGGAGCATGACCTTTTTTAGCCTGTACAAAAATTTCTTCCCCTTGTTCTCTCATTCATATTACTGTATTGCTTTTACTCCTGTGGTTGGTTAAATCGTTGATTCCCTAGATACCCTGGTTACTAATGGTAGATAGTTTGTGCCAATATCTAGTTAAAGGCTTTCAGTGATACGGAGGCCCTTTCACAAGACTCTTGATAAAATTTAGAGAAAGATTGTTGTCTATAGCATTCTGTACCCCTTTTCTTTTCTAGCTCTTCTCTCCAAGCCCACTTGGACATGTAGTGTGGAGTTCATCCTTTTTCCTCCTCATATCTCTTCCCTTGTTCATCTCTAAGTACTGTGGCTCCAAAATGACCTCTTCTGCCAGATTCCCATTATTATTGACCCCTATTATGTTTTAGGTAGTCTGATTATCTGACACATTTGGTTCATTCTCATTGTACCTACATTTAAACTATTGCCTCAAATGAATCTTTTAACTGCTAAACCCTTTGAGGATAACACTCCCTGTTTGGTCTAAGGGAGGAAGGAAGTGGTGCTGCCCCTTTTCTCTTTTTGTTCCTTTAGGAACATAGCACCTTCCTTTCAGGCTAAATTGTATTAGTTGCCCTCCATGTATTCCCTCCCTGTCCTGTGCAGTTCAAACAGTTCTTCCTCAGGAAAGCCTGACTGGAGTAAGTTGTCCATGTCTTTTTGTTTGTTTCTTTGTCTTAAACAATGGGTAATGTTTTACCGTTTTGCAGTTTGTAAAGCAGCATCATAGTTAATTTTAATTAACGAGCACTAAAGTTCAGGGTTAGTATATAAAGTTAGCCATAACTTCCATTTTCAGTTATGGCTACAGTATGGGTTGATTTACCCTACAGACAAAAACAAAACAAAAACCTAGGTGAAATATAGAGAATATGTTTTAAAACTATGAAGTGCTAACAAGATAGGAAGGAATTATCAGGCTAAAATCTATAGGCTGGCTGGAACCCAGAGATACAAACATGTAATTGAAGCCATGTATCTCATAAGGCACTTGTGGAATCAGGCAACTTTTTCCTTAAAAAATTTTTTTACTTATATTTTTTTATTTCTTCCATAGTTAATAATGTTCTTGAATCTTTTTGTTTGTTTAAATTTATGTTACTTTCACTAACCTACCTATGGCTTTTAAGTGTGAAATTGGGGTAGCAGTATAATTAGCATTTAAGAATGCCAGATCCTGTGTATTTTATATATTTATAATGTCATTTAATTTTGTACCATCCCTGTGAAGTAGATGCTAATTAGCTCTATTTTGTAGAAAAGGGATTGGAGACTCATAGAAATTATGTAACTTGCTTAAGGTCACAAAGGTAGCAGGTGGCAGTCTGGATTTAATTCTAGGTCTTTCTGGTTTCTACCATTCAGTGTTACCTCAAATGGAATCAGGCTGCTTATGAGGGATAAAAAGAGCCCGTAGCCTTTGTCTCTACCTCTCCTTGTCACTGTAGATACTTAGGATGAAATAGTACTGTAAATTATATCTGATTCTTGAGTTATTCTTTCACCCCCCCCCCCTTTTTTTTAGCACCATTTTCTGATCTGGTCTTAGGGTAATAAGAAAGGAATGGTCCTGGTCATAGGCAGAATTTTGTTTTTTGTGTGTGTTCCTTTCTCTGTTGCTAGACTCAACCCCCCCCCCTTTTTTTAGCACCATTTTCTGATCTGGTCTTAGGGTAATAAGAAAGGAACGGTCCTGGTCATAGGCAGAATTTTGTTTTTTGTGTGTGTTCCTTTCTCTGTTGCTAGACTCACCTTCCATTTCTGCCTGCCTTTTTTTTTTTTTTTTTTACCATTGAAACCTAAAAACTTCAACTTTCCAATGATTAAATTACTTTTCCTAAACTGCCTCTTGTGTCTAGATTTGGGACAAAAATGCAGCTCCTGCTTAATATAACCACTGTTCAGTTTGTTGTAGATCCTTCCAGACCTTTTTTGTGCTTAGTGAATATATTAGATCTTTACATACAGACACACACATATACACACACACACAACATCCATATACTTGCATGGTTTTTCTGAACAGTGTCGTAAACCCACTGTCTTATACACATCAGTGGGCTTTAGAAACACTAGAAGCCTTTGTTTTTTGGCTGGCAGCATCTTAGAGAAGTTACCAGTTAATGTTTTCCCAGGGCTTTAAACACCAAGTACTGCTTCATTTGTGTGGATCATTGGATGATGAGAGGGCAGGGGGCTTGGGCACATTCAGGAATGTGGTATAATCTGATAAAGCCCTCTGCCTGCCTTTTGACTCAGTACATCAGTAGAGGCGTTTGGGTCTCACAGCAGATTTCTAAGGAAAAAGACAAGGCTCAGAATAGGGGGTGGTGCTTCTTAAAGCTGCATCCTGTCTCTTCAGATACAAGTAGCACTTCTAAAGTAGTGTCCAAATAATTCTTTGGAGCTATGTGCCTAGCCTTCAGATGAGTAATGCTATGTAATTAATGGGTTTAAAAAGATTTGCTAATCCATAATTTCATCAAGTTGTGTTAGAATGTTTAAATATCCTATTTAGGTTAAAGGGTTAAGTATCTCTTTAAGACCTGACTTAATAGTTTTTATCTGTTGTTCATGAGTTTCTTTCTTCAGGTTTTTGCAGAGGCCTAGTCATAGATCCTATAACTAGAAAAAACTTTTAGAGATCACTTACATGGTCTATCATAGCCCAAAGCAAAAAAGTCATCTGGAGAGCTTGTTAAAACATAGGTTCCTGTCTCTCTACCCTCTCTTCTCTCTCCCATTTCTCATTCAGTTAGTTTGGAGTGGGACCCAGGAATTTCTGTTTCTAGCAAACTCCCATGTGATGCTGTTGCTGATGTAGTTTGTGGCAGTTTGAATAGCCTCTTACCTTTAGACAAGTTGGCTCTAATCCCCACCTGTGAAGTAGGAACTGAAATTTAAAGAGGTGTGTGTCTAAAGTGAAGTCATATAGAGATTTAATATCTTATAGTCATTACATTTTATTTTTTAGAAATATATTTGTATGTTATTTAGTTTTAACTGTTATGCATCTAATTAGGTTGAATTGTCTATAAAGGACTCTTTTAATTTGTTTATTTTTTGACTTTTATAAAGAGAGTTTTAGTGGAATTTAGAATAATTTATTGTGTTTATTTAGGAATGACTAATGTTATTGGTTACTTTATTTTAGCTTGTTACAGCTTATCAGACCCTTCAGAGAGAGAAGAAAAAGCTACAAGTAAGTGACATTGGCTGTATTATTGAGTCATACATAATTTTAAAATTAGATAAGATCTTATAGTAAGATATTTCTAACCCTTCCTTTTAAATACTTTTCCATATGATCAAGGTTTTTAACCTGTTTTACCATTACTGGAGATTTTGATAAAGAGAGAGTGAATGGGAGATCCCAGAGCTTTTCCCTCTGTTAAGAATGAGCTTCACTGAGTTACAGAGCCCTGCAGTGTTTAAGGAGTTTGGATTGAACTCATGTTTGCCTCATTCAAGTATGTTTCCTAGCATTTCACGCTGTAGGTTGCTTCCTTGTTTTAGAAGTAAAGAGATAGCCAGCCTTCTATAGTTTCCCTTCCACCTTTTAAATACCTATAGACTTCTCTGTTTCTTATCATTATACTAGGGTGTGAACCCAAGCATCCTCTCTTCTGAAATAATTATGTTCTTAGGCTGCTTGCTGCTTGTAGAACTCCTGGATAAGTATGTGGGGATACGAAGCTATTACCGCTCTTCTAGGTGACCCACTTTAGCCCTACTGTATCATCTTATTTGTGGCCAGAAATTTCCCACCAGGTATCCCAGGTGATAATTCAGACATCAGAGCTAAGGGGAAATATCCACTCCAGTTCAAATGGTGCCATCAGTTTGCTGTTTCTTTTTAAAATAAAGTATAATCTTATTTTTAAAGTAAGTAGTTTCAAACAGTTTAGCATTTTGTCCCATTTATAGAAGCTAATTATATAACCAAAAAGTCATTCGTATAGTTTGTAAAATGCAGTTATTTATTGCTGATTCAGTATTCTAGTTTTCCATAATAAATACAAAAATTAGATTATTACAAATAGTTTTAGTTTTTTAAAATATTTTTTGAAACATGAGATCCATCAAAGTGGGGAGTAGGTCTCATTTAACACATTATCTTATTAATAACACATAAATTCATTCTCAAAATGTTACCTGGTTTCTAAGTTCTGTGGGTATCTTGCTTGTGTGTGGATTTTTATTTCTAGATGTACGTAATTCTAACACTAAGTGGTTGTAGAGAATTGTAGTTTCATAGTCCCAAATATAAAAGGTGTTGGAGGTAAAATTCAACGATTTGCCCTGTTTTCTACCCATATCTACATGCCCATGTGTGCATACCTCGAAACTTCTTTATTACATATGTAAATATCCTTTCAATAGATCCAATGAAATTGAAATTGTACATATTGCCAACACTATTCCCAATGTTGTTTTTGTACTGGCTAACATTTATTGAGCTCTTATTGTATGCCAGGCATTGTGGTGTATTTAGTCTTTGTCCTTTTCCCGTGAAGAAACTGACGGAGGATGACTTGTTCCATTGTTGCACAGCTTGTAAGAGGAAGGGAGAAGGGTTGGGATGCACTTCCTGGCAGTTAGACTCCAGAGCATGTGCTTGTAACTACTGCACTACAATTTTTCATCATTTTCAGCATTGCATCTTCCTGTGTAAAAAAAATTTGTATTTGAAACCGAACAAAACCTGTATTGATGGCTTTAGGAAAAGAAAGCCTTTAGTTTTTGTTTTATTCACTTACAAGGCCTCACAAATACAGTGTAGTCATGCCCCCTTGGTTATAAGCAAGCCGTTTGCCAACCTGTATCCCCGTTAGTTTGTGTTAGTTCACACAAAGAAGTGAAGCTCCAGATTACTCCATTTTGTTCCCTCTGTACTTAATGTTCTACAAGGACGTGTGCTTACTTTGTTTCCATAGACCATAACTTTCTAAGTTTAATTTCCTCTGCTAGTGAAAAGCATCCTCCCCTCACAAAGAGTGAGTCATTTCATCTTTCAGTGTTACTCTTTTAGCTTCTTGATTTTTTTGTGTATGATTACTCTTTGGGAATTTGTCCTAGATTTTTAAAAAAATTTTTTTAAATCAGAGACAAGAGCTGTTTTAAGTCACAAGAACCTTTAGAACAGGCTGGTAATTGACGTGTTCCACACATTATAAGCTACAGTGAGATAAACTGCATTTAGAATTTGATTTTTTACAAAATTTTTATTTTTTAAATTAACATACAGTAAAATTGACTTTTTGTTTGGTTTACATGTCTGTGCATCTTAATAGATGTGTAGAGTTGTATAACTACCACCACAGCCAGGATATAAAACAGTTCTATCACATTATGATTTAACTTTTAATGGATTTTCAACATGGTAGCATCCAGTTTCAGCCCTGTCCTCTATCCTCAGCTTATTTTTGGATAACAGTTGTAATATTTTAAAAATAATTATTTATGACTTGCTTTACATTACTATGTCATACAGTTATTTAACCACCTTTTTTTTTTTTTTTAATTCAAGGGTATATTAAGTCAGAGTCAGGATAAAGCACTTCGGAGAATTGGAGAATTAAGAGAGGTAAGTTTTAGTGATAAGTACTTTGAGAATAGTAATTAAATCTCTAATAGTTATCAGAATTATTGTACATGCTAGGGTAGTTTTATATGCACTTTATTAGTTACAGTAATAACTAACCAGCCCAGCCTGTAAGACCAGGGATCAATTCTTACAGTTTTTATTTGTGTGGTTTTCCTAAAATATATGTTGTTGAAATTAATGAAATAAGAATGTCTTACTTAGCAACAAAACACCATTTGTCTGCATGAACAGGCAGTGGCAACTTCCAAGGCTAAACTGTCATTTGTTTAGTATTTCAGGCTTCTGTTTGTTTTTCCTAACCAACACTCTTTTTGGTAAAGTAAAATAAAAACTATGTTCTTTATAATTTTGGGCAGGTAATTTTTCATAGGGGTTAGACTGTTTGAGCTCCTTTATGTCTTACTGCGGGTCACGTGTACCCACTTGCTCTTGCAGTGGGCAAGACCACTCCTTGTTTCACCTGCTGTCTCAAATTAGTCTGCTGCACTTTGCAGTGAGTACCCGTTGACTTTTGGGGGCTCTTTTGTCTTCTAGTCCATCTGATACCCTGTTCCTTTCCTCTGCTTTCTCTTCTACAGTTCACAACATGCATATTTTACTCCTATTGATGCTTTCTTCCCAACTATTTGTATTTTGATGTTCTTGGGGGAATAGCTTGTTACCTACTTTTGTTGTGAAGGGTCTTCGTGGGTTTTGGTTTGCTACTTTTTGTTACTTTATTACCAAAACAGGGTTATTTTGAGAAGTTTGAAACAGGTAGTTTTAGGGCAAATCAAAGTAATTTATAGTATTTTATGTATTCTAATAGTGTATAATTTATGGAATTTATCAGTCCAAGATATATAGTATATATTGAAAGTATAAGTAGGTTTAATAAATCTATAAATAGTAATTGAGAAAAACTAGTATATTTGTGGGAAAAGGCAAAGAAGGAGAAGAAAAACAAGGGGTATATTGATCATCTCCCTTGAGTGGTTGATATCATCAAGACCAGCCATATTGTCCCGCAGAATATCCTTTGTTGTTATTGTTAGTGACAGACTATTGCCCGAATTAACCATCAGAGTTCATCATATAGGAAATTCTTGTATTACATCACTACAGCTTTATTCTTATTTATATCATGTTTGATTTCTTGCAACATTTTTTATATAGCAAAGTTCCTGATTTTTTTGTGATATGAAAGAGAGATGATATGATTTACCACAATTCTCAAATAATCTTTTAAAATGTTCCAAATATGACTTGGAAAACCAGGGTAATTTATTTTTGTTATGCCGACAAGACCAAGTATTGGCCTCTATGATACAAATATTTACAATTATTCGTCTTTTAATGAAGATTTCTTTAACTTCTTTTGGATTAACACCGTAGAAGAATTTATACCCACTTTTGTAGTTATAGGTAAGGAACAAAACCTTAACTCCTAATCTGCCCAAGATTCCACATTTCTAGTTTGACTAGAAGACAGTGTTACAGTAGTGCTAGTACTAAAAAAAAAAAAAAAAAAAAAAAAAAAAA
>NW_007731946.1:53523-76595 GCF_000696425.1 Galeopterus variegatus
AAAAAAAAAAAAAAAAAAAAAAAAAAAAAAATTCATGAGGGTTGGGGTCATGTAGTGAAGTGATTGCAGGGAGTGAGAGAAAAAAGAGCTAGGGTGTCCTCTGTTTTCCCTCCTTGTTTATATTACCAGAAAGAAAGTGCTTTTAGGTTCTAGAGGGTCAAATAATATGATACTTTTACCCAAAAGTTTTTTTTCTATTAAGTGAATATCTTTTCGCTTAATATATTTTTTTTGCTTGTTGTCTTGTATTTTGGGAATAAATGGAGGGTGTTAATGTTAGGTATATTCTATTTCTTGTAAGAAATTAAATACCCAGGTTTTCTACAGGTAATGATTAGATATACATAGGAGAGCAGGCATGTATGAAATTCAGAGTGTACGTTAGAGGTTAGGCATCAGATTCTGAGGGCTTCCTAATGGTGTCTGGAGACACAGGAATACCTGTTTTTTCTCCTGCTGCTCAGTCCTTCACCAGTAGGAGACCCTGACTGAAAATACAGCTGAATATGAAACAGTTAATAGACGAGTAGGCACTCATGTGATATTCCTCATTGCTGCTCTTAGTAAAGATAGGCTTCCATTCTGTCTTTAATCTAAATTATAGAACCAGCATTCTCGGGCACATCAGTGGGGAAAGAGAAAGCACTAGCTTTACTAGCAAGCCCCAGCCTAACTCATCTACTCAGTTGCAGAAGGACTTAGCAAAACTGTTAGGCTTGGCTAAAAAGCATGCCTTACCATGCTTGTTTGTGGTAAGGAGCAGATACGTTGATTTTTCAAAGAAGGTGGGGCTCTGTGAATACTCTGGGTGCTGCCAATCACATTTGCAACTCTACCTTCATTTTTTGGGAGCTGGCAAAATATTGGGGGAAGAGGCAGAGATAAGGAAATATAGAACTAAAAGGTCTTTTTTACCCTGTAGTCTAAATCTGTAATTTTATGCAATAACTTTATCTTCCTGTCTGAGGAAGTACTTATCAGAGTCATAGATTGATGAGTTTCAGGTCTTTTTTTATTCTCTGTCTACCTATATTAGTTTTCTGTTGCTGCTCCAACAAATTACCACAAACTTAGTGGCTTTTAAAACAACACACATATATTATTTCAGAAGTTTGAGATGTCTCACTGGGCTAAAATCAAGATGTCACTAGAGCTTTGTTCCTTTCTGGAAACTCTAGGGGAGAATCTGTTTTCTTGCCTTTTCCAGCTTGTACAGGCTACCCACATTCCTTGACACATGGCCCCCTTCCTCCATCTTCAAAGCTAGCAATGTTACATCTCTGACCACTCTTTCATACTCACTTCTCACTCTGAACTCAGTTGGGAAAGGTTTTCTGATTTCAGGGACCCTCATGATTAGATTGAGCCCACTCGGATAATTCAGGGTAGTCTCCTCATCTCAAGTTTCTTAATTTAATCACACGTGAAAATTCTCTTTTGTCATGTCGGGTAACATATTCCAGTTTGGGGGATTAGAGCATGGGTGTTGTTATTTTGTCTGTCATACTACCTCTGGTGAAGACTCTTATCAGTGAAATGGCCAGAAGGCAATCAATGCATACTTGATATGTTTCTTAACTATTTCATAACTGTTTTTGTAGTAATCCAGATATACTTTTGAACTATAACCCTGGTTCCAGTTACATAAAGAAAAATTTATTCAGTAATTTATATTTAAATACTAAGTAGATAAGTGAGAGTTCTGAACATGTTCAATTTTGTTCATGTAGAGAACAGTTTCCTTCAACTGAATAATCCATAAGATCATGATTGCCACTTAATTAAACATTCAGTAATAAAAGTCATGAAATATTTTTGGGGGGGGGATTAAAATCTGAATAAAGGTTATATACAGTTTCATTCATATTTAACTGATTTAGACTCACAATTGAGTATATCTTTATTTTGTTATATTAAGATATTCAGAAAGTATTCTTTAGTATTTTATTTCTTCCCCATTTGGTTATAAATATGTACATGACTAGAATCTATGAACATTTCTCCTAGTATTTTCTGGCGAACAGAACAGCAGTTCTGTGTAGGCAAATATATCTTATATCAATATCTACCATATTAGATATTTTAAAATGAATCAGATAAAGAAAAAAGGTAAGCAAAAACATTTCCAACAGATACCCTGTAGTTCTCTTTGCTTGATCTTGGATCTTATAACATGAGCAGCTATTAAATAGGAATTTCATACTGTGAGGAAGAGGTATGTAACTACCAGTTTGCCAATTGGTATGAAATTTGCCAATTATGAGCTCATCTAAGTAGGTAGGTTCTTTGATTCCCTTTCGAGGCAAGTTAAATGAGAAGTGAATGAAGCATTGTCTTAGATGTTTCCTTCTTTCTCTTGCCCTTTGTGCATGGCATGTACTTTTTCCATGCTTGACCAGATGTAATTCATTATAAACAATTGCTGTTCTCAAGCTAACCTTAGGGAGGGAAGGTTCATTTTTTTGCAGCTTGAAATCACCTCTGTACATAATGGGCAACAGAGGGCTGCAGTGAAAAGGAGTGGAACAGTTAAAGGTATTAGATACATTCTACTTACCAGGGTTTTTCTCTAAGGAAACAATCAAAAAGACCTTACAAAATTTATGCATAAAAGTGAATGTTAATCCCAGGGTTTGCAAAAACTTAGAAACAATTTAAATGGCCAACAATAGAAGAATTATTGAATTAGTTGTTACATTTATAAGATGTAATGTAAAGCCATTTAATATTGTGCTAAACAGTTCCAATAGTATAAATATAAATTGAAGGTCAACTAGACCCTGCTTTCACTCTCCATGGATAATCCCACTGCCCAAAGCAAGTTCACAGCAATAATTTCCTGTGTATTCTATCATAAAGTTTTCATTTATGCAACCATTTTAAGTGTGTTTTAAGAGTATTTAACAACAGGGTAGATGTTTTACAACAATTACATTCCACTCTAGTATGTTATTCTTATGATTTAAAGAGGGGCTGGTTTAAGCAGTTAAATGGAAGGAACATTATTGATTGTATTCCATGGCAAATGAATGAAGTTGAACATATTTTCTAAATCATTACTGATTTAAACCTAAACTGGAGATATAGTTTATTTAGATTCCTGAAAGATTTTCTTTTCTTCCATAGGTTTACATTTTAGCAAAATAGTTTTGATGATTGAAATTGATATATAAACTATCATAAATTTTGAACATAAATTTTAAACTCTTTTTTTTTTTTTTTTTTTGTCTTTTTGTCTTTTTCCGTGTCCGGCAACGGATCGCAACCCTCAGTGTTGCCCCCGTACAAAATAGTTTTGATGATTGAAATTGATATATAAACTATCAAAAATTTTGAACATAAATTTTAAAATCTTTTTTTTTTTTTTTTTTTTGTCTTTTTGTCTTTTTCCGTGTCCGGCAACGGATCGCAACCCTCAGTGTTGCCCCCGTACAAAATAGTTTTGATGATTGAAATTGATATATAAACTATCAAAAATTTTGAACATAAATTTTAAAATCTTTTTTTTTTTTTTTTTTTTGTCTTTTTGTCTTTTTCCGTGTCCGGCAACGGATCGCAACCCTCAGTGTTGCCCCCGTACCGGACCGGGGACCGGCAACGGGATTGCAACCCTCGGTGTTGATCCCGTGCCTCGCTCAGCCAGTGAGCGGGAACCGGTCCGTATGTGGGATCCGAACCCTCGGGCGGGAGCGCCGCCGCGCTTCCCAAGCGGCGCACTATCCAGTGCGCCACCGGGCCGGCCCCTAAATTTTAAACTCTTAAGTAGCTGTGATGCAGGTTCTCCCCCCTCCCCCCAATATCCCCTCCCCAAAAGATACTAAATTTTAAGATTGGGCTTTAGAATCAGTACTTGGCATCAATTTTTTTTTTTAAAGGACTGAGTCAAGTTGCTGAAATGTTTTAAAAAACGAACCAAACAAAAAAAAAACCCCAATAAAATGACCAGAATGGTGAAGGGACTTGAAATCATGGCCTCTTGGGAGTGGTTTGAAAAACTGGGGATGTGTTATGTGAGAAGACTGAGGAACATTATTATTTATTTAGTAAATACTTATTGTGCCAGTCCTACTAAATACCTAGATTATTATATCTGTCTATCTGTGTACCCAGATGCAGAATATGGAAGGGTGGATAAGACAAAACTCTGACCTAATGAAGCTAATTTTCTAGTGGATAAGACATACATATATACATAACACAGTGCCAGGTAGTAAAAAGTTCTGTGAGGAAAAATAAAGTAAGCATAAAGAGACAAAGAGTGAGTGACTACCCTTAGAGAGGGTAGTCAGAGATTCTGGCTGCTCTTTGAAGAATGGATTATAAGAGTTTGATAAGAATGGAAGTAGGAACCAATTAGGGGACACTTGCAGCAGTAGTAGTGGTAGGGATTGAGGTGGTAAGAAGTAGTGAGATTTGCTACTCACTTTGAAGGTAGTGACAGTATAACTTGCTGATGATTGGACATGGGGGAAGAGTTGTTACCAAACTGAACCAGGGTGCATTCACCTGACAAGCAGCTAAGCCAAAATAGTGACACCAGGTTGCAGTGAAAGAAAGTAGCATTTATTGCAAAGTGCCAAGCAATGGAGAACAGGCAGCTAATGCTGAAAAATCCAAACTCCCTGATGGCTTACAGGAAAGGGTTTTTAAAGGCAAAAATCTTGAATTGGGGCTGGAGGTGCATGATCACCTCGTAGATTTCTCTGGCTTAATCTTAGGTAACAAAGATATATTTCTGGAATCCTAATCATCAGTCATCTGGCTTCAACTAGTCTGGGGTCTGCATGTCTGTGGTCAGCAGTTTCCAACTGGTGGGGGTCTTGGTTTCTGCACAACAACTCAAGGATTATGCATCAGCGATGTTGTCTTTGGACCTGAAGGGAACTAAAACATCTTGTGACTTTGGGATATTGTTTAAGTTTTTATTACTTTCTGATTAACTGGCTATTTAATTCCTGCATGCCCACATTTTTCAGTTAATGATGAGCTAGCAGTTTTAGTTTTCCTAAAACTTTAAGCCTCAAGGACTCCATTTTGTCTCTTATGAGGGGGATCTGGGCAAGGCACCCAGGAATTGGGTATTTGCTTCCTCTCAGAGAGAGGAGTCAAAGTTGACTTCAGAGTAATTTTGGCTTGAGTGACAGAGTGAATGGTGGTATCACATTTGTGGTCTCCATTGGTGTCATGGAGAACAGTGGGATAAGATCAGGTTTTCTGGGAGAAATTTCAGGGTTTGATTTTTTTTTCTGGCCTCAGAGTTTGAAAGTGGTGTCACATGGAAGAAGGATTAGATTTATTCTTGGTGACCCCAAGGGTCTAATCAGTATAATGAAGCTCCAGTCCTGGAGCTAGTGAGATCCCAGTCACAGAGGTGTTGGATAATTGGCCAACCAGCCTGTGGGCTGTAGTTGGGATCTAAGTATAGTAGTTGCCCTTAACCATGAGGGATATGTTCCAAGACCCCCAATGGAGTCTGAAACTGCAGATAGTACTGAACCCTATATATACAGTTGTTCCTCCTATCTGTGGCGGATTGGTTCCAGGATCCCTCATGGGGGGCTGAAATCCAAAGATACTCAATCTCTTATGTAAAATGTTGTAGTATTTACATATGAACTATACACATCTTCCTGTATACTTTAAATCATCTCTAGATTACTTAGAATACATAATAAAGTGTATATGCTATTTAAATATATTGTATTATTTTTTTATTTGTATTAAATTTTGTTGTATTGTTATTATTCTGAATTTTTTTTTAAATTTTAAATTTATTATTATTATTATTTTTTTAAAAGATGACCGGTAAGGGGATCTCAACCCTTGGCTTGGTGTTGTCAGCACCACGCTCAGCCAGTGAGCCAACCGGCCATCCCTGTATAGGATCCGAACCCATGGCCTTGGTGTTATCAGCACTGTACTCTCCCGAGTGAGCCACAGGCCGGCTCATTGTTCTGAATATTTTTGATCCACAATTGGTTGAGTGCACGGAGGCAGAAACTGTGGATATGGAAGGTTGACTGTACTGTGATTTTTACTATACATACATATTAATGATAAAGTTTAATTTGTAAATTAGGCATAGTAAGAAATTAATAATAATAACGAATAGTAAAATAGAACAATTATAATAGTATACCGTAATAAAAGTTATCTAAGTGTGGTCTCTTTCTCAAAATAACTTATTGTACTGTATCATGGGTAACTGAAAGTAGGAAAAGCGAAATCACAGATAAGGGAGAGGACCATTCTAGACAACTGTCGAGGTCCTTTATAACTATAATCATTATTATTTATGAAGTGCTTATTGGCAGAATAGCATGCAGGTTGTGTACAGATAGCAGGGAGAGGGAGAAGGAGACGTGACCAAAAGATACTGCCTTTGTATCCAAGGATTTCTTGTCTAGATGAGATGAAAACGTGCCAAATCTAAAATCCATAGTATGTATTAAGTTTTTGAGGGCTGTTAGGGTTGCCATGTAACAGAATTCAGTATGGTAGGTTGTACAAAATTATTTCAAAATAATGAATAGAAATGAATTTTAAAGCAAGTAAAGGACCCACATTGCCATTAAGGAGATGTGCAGCTGTTCTAAGCTAAAGAATTGGTCTGTGTAAAGTCATGAAGTTAAATGGAGGACTGTGCTTTCCAGACTTTTGGATTTCATGGGCTAAAAAAATTATCTTCCAGTCCCTCCAGAAGTGGGGGAAAGGAGAATTGCCATAGGGCTGCTGACTTTTATTTTTCCAAATAAAGACATGGAGAATAAGAGAGTAGATTCTTTTATTGTCACTATATCATGAAAGAAAAGTTATTTTAATACCCCCCAAAATTAGGAAGGACATACTTCCAAGATAAAGTATAGTTGCTTAAATGAAAGAAATTTAGATTGGTGAAGTCTTCATTGTGGACATGACCAGCATTTGGAGACTACTACTGTGGGGTACATCAGATCAGGAGATATTAGTGAGAGGAACAGTGAACAATGTGCTTAGAGATCATGGGCAATTTGGGTGCAGGGGAGAATAGAGGACACTTACTGCCAGATAATGCCTCAAGTGTTTTGAGACTTAATAAATATGAAACAATGCAAGAACAGGGAGTTGCTTATAAGTTCTTGAAAATATTGTTTAAGGAATATTATTCTATCAAATGTGTGAGGGATGGATTATATCAGAGGAAGACTTGAGGTACAAAATCTAGAAGACTATTGAGGGAAATTAATCATTGAAAGTTACAGAGATCTGTGCTGTGGTTATAGTAGTGGAAAAAGATAGGACTTAAACATTGTAGAGGTCATAAAAGAATTTGATTATATGCAGGGGGATCAACCAAGATAAGTAAAATATGATTTTGAATGTTTTGAATTTAGGGAATTAGTGAGGTAGAAATCCCAGAACAATAAAGGGGTTTTGATGGGCTATCTGATATGTTCCAGATGTTAATCTCTAGCATTCTAAAGGGAGTAAGTGTTAGGAAGAAACACAGAGGACACAGGACTGAGCCCAGAGGAATAGATAGAATCAATGAAGGACAAAGAGGAAACAGTAGTTGACAGAAATATAACCAGGATCCTGGAAGTCATGGAAAGCTGGTACCTCAGTTGAGGTGGTGATTATTGGGGGTTGGTATAACTGACAGATAAAGATCATTGCATTTATTTAGGGAGCCTCGTTAAAAAGAAAGCAGCATTTTTAGTAATTTCAAAAACTGGGAATTTTATTGTTTAGTGACAAACTAGTTCATCCTCTTCATTTTACAGATTAGAAAGCTTGTGATTTTTGACAATGGAATGCTTTCATGTGTTGAGAGGAGGAAGACTCTATTAGCTATCTGGTATATAATTAGTTTTACATCAAGTGAGTGTAAGATAATACAGGTAGTGAGATGTCTCAAGGTAAAGCTTTATTCTTAAGCAAATTTTTACTCTCTCTACATTATATCATTTCAGCAGTCATTACAGCTCCAGAAAGTATACTTTTTCTTCTTGGATCTTCATATTCTTTAAGGAACAAAATTATTTGTTGGTATGAATGTTTTTAAATAGTGTTAATGTTTTAAATGGTGAATATTTTCTATTTTTTCTGACACCTAAGAGAAATGCAAATTTGGATTGATCATGATTTTAAACTTTGAAAATGTTGAGTTCGTAGTTGTTTTATTCCAAATATTACCTATAAAATTCTTTATATTTTAGGAGCTTCAAATGGACCAGCAAGCAAAGAAACATCTCCAAGAGGAATTTGATGCATCTTTAGAGGAGAAAGATCAGTATATCAGTGTTCTCCAAACTCAGGTAAAAGAGTAAAAGAAAAATTTCTGGAATTTTTGGATAAAGAAAAATATAGGGGTTTGGATGGATATCTAAGAGGTTCCAACTAATTTTTTTTTAAAGTCCTATTTTTAAAACTCTTTACATTTCCTCAATGAATTTTAAGGATGATTTGTGATTTATTGTCTCTTTTGGTTATGATATCATTGACAATAGCAAATATAAAAACTGACTGCCTTAGGAGACTTCTTATTTTGATATTTTTCTCCACTCCTGTAAAAAGAATGTTGTTTACTTTATCCAGTTTCTGTTTTAAAGACAGTAATACTGCCATAGTTTCTCTTGATTTTTTTCTAACGAGGCACTTTTTTTTTTAGGTTTCTCTTCTGAAACAACGATTACGAAATGGCCCAATGAATGTTGATGTACCGGCACCATTCCCTCAGACAGAACCACAGGCTGAAAGCTTCACTAAAGAAGAGAACACAGAGAGTGATGTAGAGCCAGTAGGTAAGCTTCATTTTGCCAAAAGTTTAATTTAAAAACTAGAGGAAGATGTTAGAGATTCCAGGCGTGAGCTGATAGACATTTGGTTGAGGTATAAGTAAAGTGTCCTTGATCCTTACAGTTCTGGAAAGATGCAAGGGTTTTTGTTGTTTTTTGGTTCTTTGTGTTTGTTATTCAGATGAAAGAAAGTAAGTGTTTGAATACTTGAAAGTTTCATAGTCTGTGAATAGCACCATGTTTTTGTTATAATTGAAGTTCACTTATTGATAGCAGTAGCTAGACTTTATGTAAACACGTCAGTTTTGCTCAGTGTTAATAAATATGCTATTTGTAATTGTTTGGATATTGTAGTTTTTAAATAATATTGTTTACATATTACTATATTCAAAGATGTGTGCATTTGCCCTATTATTTGCTTTTTAACAGGAAAAAAAAAAAGGAATAGTTGAATTTTGTCTTAAATTTAATTATAACCTTCCCTCTTCTTTGAGGCTTTGAGGTATATATTCAGTAAAATTCCCACTTTTTATTTCCTAGCCTTTTCTCTCAAAGAGACTGATGATAAACCTTTGGTTTGGCCAGAGCCAGAGTTGCTGAGCAGCTAGCTATCTCAGATAGTAGCTAGCTGTCTAAGCCACCAATATATAAGTGGGGGATGGTGTCCCAAAATTCCCCTGGGATATGAAAACTTTACTCATAAATGTAAGGAGATGGAGAAGGCCGTACTTACCAGAACTCTCAGGAAGAGAATGTGGTTGGAAAGAATACTTTATTAATCCTTTTGGGATGGGATCTAAGACACAGGGTAATTTTAAAATTGATTTCAAAATTCAGTTGATTATCAAACTGTCTTTTAAGGAGAGTGGATTCAGTTAATATGAGTTAACTACTGTTGCGGTTGAACCACAAAAGAGATGCATATACTACCTAGCTTCTTCAGATTAATATCAAACAAATAGTAACTAAGAGTAGAGGTTTGGAAAGGTACAGATTATTAGCTGAGCAGTGTTGCCCCCTCTCTTGATCTGGCTGAGAGTATAGGAGAGTGTTGGTATTCAAATACACTGCTATGTAGTAATAGACTAACTGTTCCCAGAGAACCCTTATATTTCTTACTGACTGCCCCTGCTTATGCTGCTTTATTGTTAGCAAGAGATGCAGTTTCTGCTAAAATACTGGAAACACTGCAGCAAAGAGTTAAACGTCAAGAGAATCTACTTCAGCGTTGTAAGGAAATAATTCAGTCACATAAGGAACAATGTACATTATTAACCAGTGAAAAAGAAGCCCTGCAAGAACAACTCGATGAAAGACTTCAAGAACTAGAAAAGATGAAGGTAAAAGAACAACTGAGTTTTGTTCTAAATTAATTCTGTAAAGCTGGATCTACAGGCTCCAGCTTGACCTGCAGCTCCTCTGGAAAGCCTTCCTCCATCCTCCGTAGACAGGATGCAGAGGGTATTTTTGTTTGGGTACCGAAGTGCGTTGGGCTTTATAGCACTTAACATACTTTTCAGACTTCCTATGTACTTTTTTCTCCTACTGGACTATAAGTAGTATCTAAATTAGATAAAATGTTTAGATTTCTCATATGAGAGAAGCTTTATTAGAGATGGAAATGAATTTTTAAAACTTTTTTAGGAGCTTCATATGGCTGAGAAGACTAAACTTATCACTCAGTTGCGTGATGCAAAGAACTTAATTGAACAGCTTGAACAAGATAAGGTAAAACAACAAAACTTATGATACTAAAATTTGTCAGGGGTCCCAAAAATTTACTTTTGGAAGCAATTGGAAGCATTAATAGGTCTGCTTTCCAAAAATATTACGGCTGCTTTTGTGAAGAAAATATTTTTACTTTCTAGATTTATATAACTATTAGCATTAGTTTTGTATCATGTGAATCTGATTCTCTCTGATTTCTTGATTTCAGTCAGCATTTCGATTTGTAAATTAGAATAAAGCTTGCAAAGGAAATCTCTATCGTACATCTACTTTTCAGAGAAAGGTTAAATTATTTATAGTTAAGATATTCTCAGTGTGATTGGTATCAGTATGTTCTTTCAGATATTATGGAAACAGATTAATCTCTCAGTTACCTAAAAGTAAAGTTACCTGAAAGTAAAGAAATGATAATATATATATTTGTATAAAGAAAAATGTCTACAAATGAATTTTAGACTGTATAGGTGAGATTGGAGGATTGAGGAGTCTTATTCTTGGAAGTTTGGAGTTGGAGCAGAAGCTATAGCTGCGTAGCACAGACAGCTGAAAATTTATGGGTAAACAGTTTTTACCTAACTTTTTCAGCCCCAAGTTCTTGGGTCCTTTTTCCAAGCAGCTCCTAGTTTGTTTCACACTGCCCACCATTTTCTTTAATGTGCCGGTTTGTAGCTACAGTATGTGAGAACTGTCCTATTGTTGAAATGCATTGGCACTTTTTTCATTCTTTCTATAATATCATTTTGCTATATTCTATTCTATAAACTTCATGAGGGCCCCCTTTAAAAAAAATTTATTATGAAAAAAATTAAGACATTTACAAAGGAAGAACTATTAGTAAAAAGAATTTTTGTGAGCCTATCACCTAGCTTCAACAGTTAACATCTTCATGGCTAATCTTGTTTCATCTCTGCATTGCCAACCCCCATTGTCCTCCTCAACCCAGGATTGTTTTAGAGCAAATCCAAATCTTACAATTTCTTCATAAGAATTTTAATATATCTTTAAAAATAAAGAACTCTTTATTTTTTTAAAAGTATAACCACATTATCATGATCACATCTAAAAATTTAATAATTCCTTAATACAATTTGCTGTCTAGTCAGTTTTGGATTTTCCCTGTTATCATTTTTTTTCTTTTTATAAATCTCTTATGAATTCGCTTTTATGAATCTAAATAAAATTCTTTCATTGCAATTGGTTGATATGATTCTTAAGAATTCTCTTAACCTGTAGTTTTGATTATCCTCTCTCTTTTTCTCCATTGTGATTTGGTTTTTGAAGAAATTGAAGGCCCACACTTTTGTTTTGAAATTTCATATAACAATGCCCCATTTGCCTGGTTATTATCTGTCCATTAATATCAGCCATCTGGAAGAGTCATACTCTAAAGCAGGGGTCAACAAACCTTGCTAGTAAGGTAGTACTCTTAAGACCATAAAATAGCTGTCACTAAGTTTGAACACTTTTTCCAGAGACAAATTGAACCACCCCACTTTTTGTTAGTCCGAAATGACTGATTTAATATATAACATTTGGTTATCTTTTTCCCTCTAGTGACCATCATTTCTATTATAGATTATCTAGAAAGAGGTAACAGAAACAACCAGCAAATTGAGGAATTGGGGGTGCCTTACTGACAGTAGTAAGGACTAATGGTGGGACCAGAGACAGTCACAGGAGGAAAGCAAGTAGATCTGTACTGCAGTCTTGCTCCATGCAGTGTGGTGTCACACACTTCACACTCTTCACAGTCTCTGGGGTTATCCCTGTGTTACAGCACAGATCAATAATTGTAGTTCATCCTGAGCCAAGGTTAAAAAGACCATATTTTGTTCATTATAAACTGTTTACTAAGACAGTAAAAAATTACAGCACATGTATAGAAAGATTACAAAATAAATCTTTTACCTAAAAACATGTTTTAATGCTTAAAGGACTAAACTTACTATTAACATAGTATTTATTTCGAAAATACCCTGATATCATACTGGGTTACTGAGGCATAGAGCAGAACATAGACTGCAGTTTGTGAAACACTGAAATAATTCTGATGCTGTATTTAGTAAGAAATACTATTTTTTCTCCCTTTTTAATTAAGTTTGATTTGTGCTATTGATGATGCCGTTTTGTTATGCAAGTGCTTTACAGCCTGCACTTCTGTTCAGGGAATGGTAATAGCAGAGACAAAACGTCAGATGCATGAAACCCTGGAGATGAAAGAAGAAGAAATTGCTCAGCTTCGTAGTCTCATCAAACAGATGACTACCCAAGGAGAGGAATTACGAGAACAGAAGGAAAAATCTGAAAGAACTGGTAAGAACTCAGGGGTTACTTGTTTTATGTTGGAGATCAAGTCATTTAAAGTACTTGACCAGTATTTTAAGAAATTAATTAGCTATTGATAAAAATGCTTAACTGTAGAGACTCTTTATAAGACTCCAAACTGCTCATTGGAGGGGAATAAGGATTGGCAAACTATGGTCTGTGGGCCAAATTCAGCCCATTGTTTGTTTATGTACTACCCTCAAGCTAAGAATGATTTTTACATTTTTAAATGTTTGAAAAAAAGAATATGTGAGAGAGACCATATGTGACCTGAAAACCTAAAATATTTACCATCTGGCTCTTTATAGAAAATGTTTGCTGATCACTGCCTTAAAGTATCAAAATTCAGGTTTAAAATTTTGGAACTTCCAGGTAGGCAGAACTTGGTACTTATTATTAAATACCTGCTACCTTATAGAAGCTCTAGGGGAAACAAAAGCTATAATGGTATATAGGTCTGCTTTTAAAGTGAATAATGAACAATTCAATGTTATACATAATAGCATTATGTTTTGACATAATAAATGCTAGGTTGTAAAGTACAGAAACTGCACAGTATTCAAGGAGGTACAATATTGAGTAATGCTAGGAAAGGGGAGATGTTAGAAAGAAGTGAGAGTAGGATAAACTATGCCTTCAGGTCAATGAGGATGTAAATTGTGAGGTAGGCCTCAAATAATGAATAGCATGGGCTTAAACAGAGAGGTGGAGGCAGCAGACAATTCAGATGCTATATAAATAGGCACAGTGACCATAGTGGGTGTGTGAATCAACTGAAAATCATTTTTGCTAAAGTGGGAAATTAAGTTGGATTGTGAAGGAACTGACTGTTGAAATCTTAAAAAGTAGTAGCTGAGCTTAGACTATATATATAAGGCAGCAGGAAACCAGTAATAGGACAGCATGATGTGATGGAAGCTAATGTTTTATATAAAAAAGAAATGAAGTGGAAAGTCAAACTTAGACGCAAAGGCAGAAATCCACGTTTGAGTATCTGAGAGCTTTGGCCACCTTGACTAGGATGGTGGTTCTGGGAAAGGAAGGAAAGGAAAGGTAGAATCTTCAGAATTTGGTGTCTGATCAACTTGGAGGGGCAGAAGAAAAAGTTTTAAGCTTAGGAGACTGCATATTGTAGAGTTAGAATAGGAAATCTAAATGGGGAAGTTGAGGATTGGAGTGAGATGATGAGATCTTTTAGACAATTTGAATTTGAGCCAGTCATGAGCTTTCCAGATGGAATTGACTTGTAGGAATTTGGAAATAAGAAACTGGAACTTCTTTCAGGAGTCATTATTTTGGGCTCGAAGCGTACGGTTAAATTGTAGGAGAGGCTTTCTCCAAAAGGTTAAATTTTACAGTGGTAGTAATGGTAGTGGTAGTAGCAGCAGCTGCTACTGCTGACAATTATTTAGCACTTGCTGCTGTGGCTGCAACCACTACCGCTACCACTATCACTACTGCCGCTGCTGCTGCTACTATTAATACTACTGCTAGCCAACAGTTATTTTAGCAAGGTTCTGCTATTTAGTGCTTTACTTGTATTTACTTGTGTTTAATCCTAACTCCTAATGAAATAGTACTATTAGTGTCCTTATTTTACAGATAAGAAAGCCTAAGAACATAGAAGTTAAGTAATTTGCCTACATTCATGCACAGAGAGTAAGTGCTCATATATAGTCAGGATTTTTAATTTAGGCATTATGGCTCCAGAGTCTGTGCCTTTAACCATAGAGATCTTGAGTTTGGCAAAGAGAAAGAAATGAAAAAAAGAAGTTATCTCAAAAAGTCCTATGACTTTTTGTAGACAGTTACACATTTCGAGGGACTGTAAGAGATATTTCAGAAAGTGGGGAGGGGAGGGTGGAGACTTCGAAAAAGTCTTTGCATTTGGTGAGGATTTGAGTCCCAGGAGGCAGTTTTGAGAAATGATTTTAGAAACTAGATTGTAAAGTGTTAAGGAGGGAAGTGAGTCTGGATGAGAGAGAAATATTTGGTTGACACCAAATGTACTCATAAATAACTCCACATCTTATTGAAGTTGTTTTATGGATAAAGTGGTTGGGGAATTTAGTTTATGAATTTATTCCCATTAAACCTAAAAAATTTCCCTTCAAAGAGAGTTAATAGGGCCGGCCCGGCGGCGCACTGGATAGTGCGCCGCTTGGGAAGTGCGGCGGCGCTCCCGCCCAAGGGTTCGGATCCCACATACAGACCGGTTCCCGCTCGCTGGCTGAGCGAGGCGCGGGAGCAGCGCCGAGGGTTGCAATCCCGTTGCCGGTCCCCGGTCCGGTACGGGGGCAACACTGAGGGTTGCGATCCGTTGCCGGACACGGAAAAAGACAAAAGACAAAAAAAAAAAAAAAGAGAGAGTTAATAGACAGCATCTTTCAGAATATAATCTTTGAAGACTTACTTGAAGCAGTTTGAGAGTTGTGAAACCTTATTCAACAGGTTTGCTTTCAGCGAACAGAAAACCAGCTTCTCATATCAAGCTTTTCCATTTTTCGGGACTGCTTTTTGTTGACTCTTGTAGCCAGACAGGAGAAAATAATGTTGGTTAGGGAATTAAATTTCCTTTTTAAAAATGGGGTGTAGGGCCGGCCCGGTGGCGCACTGGATAGTGCCGCCGCTTGGGAAGCACCGAGGGTTGCGATCCCGTTGCCGGTCCCGGTCCGGTACGGGGGCGACACTGAGGGTTGCGATCCGTTGCCGGACACGGAAAAAGACAAAAAAATAAATAAATAAATAAATAAAAATAAAAATGGGGTGTACTTTGTGAGGAGGTAGAAACTGATGAATAAATATCAAGTCGAAAGGGTAAGTAATGAAAAGGTAAACAAAATATACAATTAATAGCTTTCCTTCCCTTGCTTCTCCAAAACACAGATGTATTTTGTTTTTCAAGTTGATATTCATAAAACTACATATTTGTAAATATTTGATAGCCTATAAATTGAAAAACCTTTCTGGTAATATTACTATCAAAATATTGAAAATTAATAAATACTAAAAGAGAATTAAGATTTAAATTACTTAGTAGATGCATTCACTTTGGAAGGTCTTTAGATAACAGTTATAAGTAATTTTATAGATATTTTTAAAGAATTATATTTGTAGTTATAATTATCGAGGACTATGATAGTAAGTTGTAACAGACTGGTTCCACATTGAAGATATTGCCTTTTTTTTTTTTTTCCTTTTTGTCTTTTTTTACTGACCGGTAACGGGATCGCAACCCTCAGTGTTGCGCCCGCACTGCGCTCAGCCAGTGAGCGGGAACCGGTCTCCACATGGGATCCGAACCCTAGGCAGGAACACCGCTGCACTCTCAAGCGGCGCACTCTCCAGTGCGCCACCGGGCCGGCCCGAAGATATTGCCTTTTAAATCTATAATGACAACTAATATTGCACACCAGCTGCATTTCATCTAATGGTCTTTTTTGAGTCTGAACAAAACTGTTTAACTAGAAAATGGTTATTAGTTCAAATATAAAGTGCATTTGCCAATTGAAAGAAAAATTCCAATTAAGTAGTAAGCATCAGAAAAGGTCAATGTAAAGGAAGTAGGGTTTCCATAAATAGTCTGTGAACATCATCCAGCTCTTGGAGAATTCAGTTGCTATGTTAAATATTTGTCTTTCTCTTTCTTGGATTTAAAATTTAAAGGCTAAACACATAAGAGCTGGCCATTGTAAGAAAAATATTAACATCACTGTGGCTTGGTGGTGTTAGTATTTTAGAAGTAGGTGTGTCTGTATAAAACTAGTATAAAAGAAAATTAACTCTAATGCATTTTCAACTGTAAAAAATTTGACTCTGATATTGTTAGTAATTCTTGATGTATGGATATTAGTAGAAAAAACTAATGCCTTTGGCTTCATTATTCTGGATGTCAAAATTGGCTCAAGAACATTTCACACTACTTTTCTTGGGAAATAATCTATTATTACACTGCTCCTCATCAAAACCTGTGATGCCTCTCCTATGTTGGAGGACAGAGGAAATCTGAATGTTTCTGATTTAAAAAGAATAATTCTATCATAAAATACTAAGACTGAATATGGTGTTGTACCAATTTCAGGATGCTGTATCAACCTGTAGTACTTAAATAGTCTTGTCTCTAGCAGAAATGTTGGGTATGTTTTTTGAAGTGTTATACAATAGCACTTTTATTTTGTTAAAATAATTTATTTTAGTGGATAAAACCAAAAATAAATATATTTGTGTGTGTACGTGTGTTTACCAGGGTAGGAGGTAAGGGTATCTGACTAGTTATTAATGAAGTATGTTACCAAAAAATTAGAAAATAGAGAAAACAAAAACACATCACTGTTGTTTCAGTATATTTCCATGTAATCTTTTCTCCAATCCTTATTTTTATGTTATTGTAATAATATTGTATACCCAATTTTGTATGTTCTTTTTTCCTCCGTTTAGCATTATGTTAGGAATAGTTTCACATGTTGCTAAAGCGCTAACATTTTAATGGCTGTGTCAAAGTGCATGTACATCATTTACTTGCTAACCATTTCTCTATTGATCAACACCTAGATAATTTTGTAGTTTTGCTATTATGAGGTATAATAATTTTGTGATATAGCTTATTCCATATCGTTGAATTTTTTCTCAGGATAAATTCTTACCCAGTCTTTTTTGTTAGTTACCTTTAAATGATTTAAAATAGCCATTACAAAAAAAGAGCCCACTCCACAATGTTAATCCCCCCTTCATTAAAATGCTCTTGCCTACAGTTATGCAAAATTAATAAAATATTCTGCTTGGACTAGGAAAGTATTCTGAGTGTACTAACTTTTGTAAACCCTGTTTCCCCTTTTATGTACCCTGTCTTTGCTGAAGTTTTGTGTTTTATATGATTGGCTGCATTTGAAAACTTGGATTTACTCATAACATCCTTTGCTTTTTTATTGTCATGTTGTGTTTGTACAGGAAATAAGGTTTTCATTTGTTATGGTATAGGTCCGATATACCGAGGACATTCAATGAAACATATTTGATATTTGAAGGTCCCTTTAAAATAGAGTATATGTATTTAAATAATGTGTAAGATTTATGTATTTTTATAGAACAAACTGAAATTAAATGTGTATTTATGTACTTTATTAGTTGCTGATAATTTATGTAACAAAGTTTTCTTGGAGTCTTAAGTCTCACAAAACATCTTATTTTTGTGCATCCACACATGCCAATAAGTGAATCATGGTGCCTTTCCCAAGCCTTGTATGAACAGGACTGGGGTAAGGGCTATATATATATATTTTTTTTTTCTTATCATGGGTACTTAGAATAGCTTTATGAAGAAAATTCCATGTTTCTCAGGCAAAAAAAACAAACAAAAAACCAAAAATGTAGATTTTAAGTATGCCATGTTTGATAAGCAATATGTACATTTTTTTGATATACTACCTGAATATCTGATGGAAACATTTATTATTTTAAATGGATTTTAAAATGCATTTATTTATGTCCTCAGCAGTGTCACTGTTACTGGAAAGCATCAGCAACTGGAAGAACACATTTCTTTGGTGTAGAATATTTCCAATTTAACTAAATTTACTTAGTTTTAGCCTATAATATTTTTCAAGATTAGTGTGAAGATTTCAAGGTATTTGGTTGATAAATTTGTATATAGGGAGTGCATGAAAATTTGGATAGATGTTTAAATTTTTTGAAGGTCGAAGCATAGTCAGGTTATAGAAGAACCTTGTTATATATTTTGGTAAGTGGCTTAAAATGTCGATTTCCACTGCAAAAGTGATATTTGTTTAATTTCTGAAGGCCCCAATTTATATAAAAGCATTGCACTATCTGATTTATGCCACTGGGTGGTAGTATTTTATTTTCATTTACTTAAGCTCTAGACCAGTAGTTCTCAAATTTTTTGACTTTAGGGACCTCTTTATATTCTTAAAACTTACTGGAGATTCCAGAGAGCTTTTTTTATGTGGGTTATATGTATTGATGTTTATTGTATTAGTAATTAAAACTAAAAATTGTTTAATTCATTTTAAAATAACAATTATTAAACTCATTACATGTTAGCATAAATACTTTTATGAAATATACCTATATATTCCAAAATAAAATTTAGTGTGAAGAATTGCTTGTATTTTTGTTTATCTCATTGTTTGGCTTAATAGAATATAGCTGCATTTTCATGCCTGTTTCTGCATTCAGTATGTTGTGATATGTTTTTTTGGTTGATATATATGAAGAAAATCTGCTTTCAAGCAAATACGTATTTGGAAAAGGGACAACCTCACAGATTCTCTGAAACGGTCTCAGGACCCCAGGATCTTTGGACCACACATTGAGAACTGCTGCTCTAGGCTTTTGATTTATTCACAAAAGAAGCTTTATGATTGGGTGGGAATTCTTAAAGCCAAAAATTCTCTTCGTTGCTATTTCTGTCAATTTTCATTTTATTCATTTTATAGTACTACATACTTTTATTACTTTAATGCCACATGCAGCTCTTTTGCTGGGATAAAGACGTAGGCACTGGCTTATGTATTCATTATTGATGTCATTAACCAGCTTCTTAGGATCAACAGTTAATATGGAGGTTGGCAGCCTTTCTACACTTCTGTCTGCATCTTTGTTTATTCCCTGCGGTGGAAATAGAACTGGGTCTTGTTAGCCTCATTGTAAAGTGTTCTCTGGGCCAGTGCACCAAAACAGTAATGCTATGTGGAAACTTAGAATTCTGGCATTTGTTATTATGATTGATCAGGATGTTCAGGATGAGGAGGGGAAAAGGTGACTGAGTGGCAAAAACAAAGCCACATTCTTCCTAGCTTTGTTTAAGGACTAGTTCTTTTATTTCCCTCCCCTCTTTACTTCAACTATTTTTTTTGTGAAAAAAAATTTTATAGCACCCAATATCTAGTATGTGCTTGGCAGATGGTAAACATCTAATAAATATTTGATGAATGAGTGATTGGATTATTGAACTGTAAATTACCTATCTTTCTCATTTAACTGTTATAGTAAGCATTTGTCCATTTAAAAAATTCCCATGGACGTGAGTGAACCTTGTCTGAAGTATGAAGTGTAAAACGAGGAGCTAGCAGTGAAAGGCCTGCCCTGCATTTTCCTTAACTGACAGAGGACCATGCTTAAGTTTCATTAAATTTTTGCCTAGATGTATTTTCAAAGTGTTTTTGCCTTTTTAAAATCAAAATTGCCTGAGATACATTGAATTTTACTTTGGAAGAACACAGTGTGTTCTTGCAACATTCTGCAGCAGTTCGTGCTTAGCCTTCCTGCTGATGTGTGCTGTGACTGTGGTTTTCCCGTGCACTCTTGCATGTTGGCCGAAGACTTGTCAGTTGTGGCTGATGCACGTTTTCTTTTGCCCCACTCACTTATCCTTTGTTGATAATTGAAAGACAAATTATGTAGACATTCAGAACAGACTTCTTTACTTACATTAAAATCCTAGCATTGGTTTCTCTATGGAAAGAGTAGGGAATTCACTTTTAGAACATTATAGGCTACAGACGCCACTTTAGTGTGTCTGGTGGGTTACAAGGTCATAACATGAGATGTTTCTGGTTAGTAAGTAAACTCTCAGTATATCCTCCTTAAACATTGAAGTGGGACTCATTGTTGGAGGCAGACTTCCTGTAAGGAAGTGGCTTCATTTGTGATACAGTGTAGAATCCATGATGGATTAGTTTTCTACATGTAAATATATGTGATGTGTTTTAATGCTTTTTTTCTTTATACTTAACATTTCTTTGAAGCAAGATGTAAAGGAAAGCAGTGAATTTTTGTGCCTATCAGAGGTATAATGTGTTGCATTTTGTTGAGTGTTAGAAGCCTTTAGTGTAACTGATTGGTTTGGAAATTCTGATTTAGTAAGAAATATTGCTCAACTGAGCTCAATCGGTGTCAGCATTCTTAGTTTTTAGAAATATTGCAAGGTAAGGATCATTTATTAAATCCCATTTTAAAGTTTTACCATAAAACCTGTATATTCAAGTTGATTTATCATCTGAGGGAAAATTTGGGTACCTCAATTATTGCATTTGAATGAGGATGTTGAGTTAAAATATTTCAAAGGTTTCTTTCTAGGTATGAAATTATTTGGTTCACTGACATGGTGGTGGAAAGTGGGAGAGAGGATTAAATTTAGATGAAAAGAACTATGGAACCTAATCCTACTTTCTTCATTATATGATGGATAATTAGGTGGCTTAGGAAAACTATTTTAGTGGATTAAACACTAAAATTATAATATAAAATATAGGACAATATTCTAAAATGTACTAAGTGTGGTTAGAAAACTTAAGTCAGTGGGAAATTATATCTAAATAGAAACTTGTAGCATGGACTTTTTTGTTGTTTGAAAAGGCGAGAGCACTAAATTTATTTTTATAATGTGCTGTATTCTGGAAATTTAAAAATGAAACCAAAGAAAATTCACTTTGTATTGACTATATAAAGTTTTATGTTGCTTAACTGACAGAAGTTCTTTATTTAAACTGTATTTTGCTGGAAGAGCATCAAAACTACCTTCAGGTTCTCCAGAGCCTGACTTAAGATATTTCTGTGAAGTACTTAGAAGTGCTAAGATACAGTTTTACATGCTGAATAATAATAATGATGAAAAGCCACCAATGATATCTAAGCATTAAAAAATATTGTCATTCCTTTTTCTACTTTTTTCTTTCCCAGATTTAAATCTTCAGCACAAACTAAGCAGTAAGCCCTCTGTTATAGAATCTTTTTCTTATAATCAGTTACTTTACTTGTCTGAGGAAACTAATTTTTTGTTAGTAGCAAGAGCTAATTGTTTCTGTTTGCCTGACACTAGAACTCTTAGAGTAAAAGAATATCTATATAAAACAAAGACAACATTTTCTCTTAAGTAGTTTATTTTCCAACAGATTTATATTTGCATATGTACGAGAGTACTTCAAAAAGTTGAAGTTATTTTGTTGTTTGCAGGCAAATGCCAGTAGAGTTAGAATAGGAATCTTTAAAAATAATTTCAGCTAATTTATATTCCTTTGAAATTTAGATCTTATTTAAACATTGGTTTTGTAGTTTGGGTATATAAAGTGAATCAATTGGATAGGTTTATTTTTTATATAAAAGATATGGTTGCCAGAGAGATTATTCTTTAAACTGTTAAACAAAGTAAATTGTGTTTCCCAGAATTCAGCCTTCTCTTGCCTTTTTCTGTAACTAATGCAATTTGCCATTAAGAAAATGGTTTAGAATAGATGTTTGTCTTCAGGTATGTAATTCCTGTGCCCAAACCACAGTCTGTTAAGCCAAATTGTGGTTAATAAAAAGTCTTTTTTCTGAGATGCCATATGTTTAAGTTCCCACATTTCTTATACCATTGTAAGGGAAAATATTACATTTGTCAATGAGCTGTCTCCACATGTCTATGAAGACATGTTTCTTGATAGAATTAAAAACACATCTTGAAAACTGAGTTTTGTTTATAGTCTCAATCTGTGGTAAAGGGAAGTCTGGGGACTTCAATGAGGACCAAAGGAAATAATCTAGGATGACAGTAGCAGTAGGATGTTCACAGCATATCATTATGCTAATAATGTATGTGTATGTATATGCATGCATACACTTCAACACAAACATATACACATGCATACAGTGGATCTTCAAAAAGTTCATGGGTCGTAATATCTCTTAATTGTATTTTTCCACAAACTTTTTGAAGTATCCTTGTGTATATGTAAATATAAACACACACATATTTGTATTTTAGGTGCCAAGTTCCCAGCTGTTGCACCCATCCTGATTTTGTTTGATGCTGGGTGAGCTATTTGGCCTCCTTAATGACCTTACTACTCTAGCCAAGATGATTATGTTTGCAGGGCCTGCATTCTTACTTATCTCAACCAAGGACTGCCTGCTGGTAGTGCTTCTCTATTGTTGAATCAGGTAAAGGTTTCTTTCTAGTTAACTGAAAAGAGCCATAGTTTCGTACTTATACAAGAGTAGGTTTCATTTCAAAATGTGCTGTTTAAGGGCCGGCCTGGTGGCGCACTGCTACAGTGCGCCGCTTGGGAGTGTGGTGGCGCTCCCGCCGAGGGTTCGGATCCCACATACAGACCGGTTCCCGCTCACTGGCTGAGCGAGGGGCGGGCGCAGCACCGAGGGTTGCGATCCCGTTGCCGGTCCCGGTCCGGTACGGGCGCGACACTGAGGGTTGCGATCCATTGCCGGACACGAAAGAAGACAAAA
>NW_007731946.1:77595-102908 GCF_000696425.1 Galeopterus variegatus
CTCGACACTGAGGGTTGCGGTCCGTTGCCGGACACGAAAAAAAAAAAAAAAAAAAAAAAAAAAAGGAAAAGAAAATGCGTTGTTTAAATATGTGATTTAGCCAGTAAGTGTTTAAAAAAAGAAACAAACAAAAAATGCTCCTCTTTTATTATATGGTTAAGAAGTTTTTAAAAATAAGATTTGCCAAAGAATAGTTTTTCCATTCTTAAAAATGTCCTAATGAATATACAATAGTATTACATAATTATTAATGATAAATGAGTTAAGAACTGAATAGGAAACAAAAAAGCAATTGAAATTATATAGTACAGAATTAGGGGCAGATCCTCATTTCTTTAAATTTGCTATCGATAAGGACACTGGTGGGGAGAGTGAGGAACCTTTAGTAATTTAATATTTTTTTCAAAAAGTGAGGCTCATATAAGCAGTTTTAATTTTCTAATCCAGAACTCAACAACAAATTGGTTTCAGTGACTGAACATTTCTTGCGGCTTTGTTGAACAACTCAGAAATTTCTCTTAGCTTAGAACAATGATGAGTTTTTTAATCTGTCCTGCTACTGCTGCTCTTAGTTCCTGTAAAATGAATGTAAAACACTTTAGCTTGATGATATCATTTCTTGAGATACTTGTTTTCTGCTGTTTTCATTATAGCTTTTGAGGAACTTGAAAAAGCCTTGAGTACAGCCCAAAAAACAGAAGAAGCACGGAAAAGAATGAAAGCAGAAATGGATGAACAAATAAAAGCTATCGAAAAAACAAGTGAAGAGGAACGTATCAGTCTTCAACAGGAATTAAGTCGGGTGAAACAGGAGGTTGTTGATATAATGAAAGTAAGAATAATTCTGGATTGAAATGGGCTACAAGGGGTACAAAATTTGAAAACTTAAGTCTGATGTTTTTCATACAATCTTTGTACAGAACAGCTAATTTGTATTTTAGATCTTGATGTTTAGGATATAGTAAAAAAGCATGTTGATAGAGAAATAAAGTTAATACTGAGGTAATTCTTTGGATCCTTTTAGGCTTTGCTTTCTCTCCCGTGGGCCATGTTATAAACTAAGCTGTTGCTTAACTGCTTTATGACTCCCTGACTCTAGGCTGCTTAGCTGCTTCAGTAGAATATCTTTCATAGAACTTGGCCAAGAAACTACTTGCCTTGTGTGTGTCTTTGAGGGAATGAGGGAATAAGTGACTGAGGGGCTAGGTTGTTAAAATGTTTTAAAGGATCATTATTACTTAATATGTTGGTTACTCTTAAAAATATAGATAGATTTCATTTTCAAAATTAGCTTTTTGGAAAGGTCTTTTTAAAAGAAATTAATGCATTTTTAAAATCCCATAGTTTTCCAGTTTTTCAGAAATGTGAATATGCCATCCTCATGACCCCTCCCTGCCCCCAGCTTCCTTCCTCACCCATTTTTCTCTGCTTTGGTTTTTGCCTATTTTTCCTCCTGTCATATTTGCCTTTGTTGACTCTTTGCCCATTTTATCTAATTCCTTTGTTGGCTCTGCATTTATATTCTTGATACATGTTGAGTATCCCTTATTCCAAATGCTTGGGACCAGAAGTATTTCAGATTTCAGATTTTTTCAGATTTTGGAACGTTTGCAGAATACGCACTGGTTGAGCATCCCTAATCTGAAAACCTGAAGTCTGAAAACCTCCCTTGAACATCTCCTTTGTGCATCACGTTAGCACTCAAAAGTTTCAGATTTTGGAGCATTTCAGATTTCATACTTTTGGATTAGGGATACTCAACCCGTATTTGATTATGGCCACTAAAATGGCTCAAGATAAATTATAGATCTGAATAGGTAAGGCTTTGATTTCAGAGTTGCGGTGTCTTTTTTTACAACTTCTGATAATGTTTCCATGCTTTTACTTACTAGTGCTTAGTGGGTATTATATAAATAATTACAGTGTGCGTACAGATATAGAGGGGGCAAGTTATATTCTTTTCATAAATTTTCTTCCTCTGTTGAGCTATAGACAACTTGCAAAGTAGAAGTTATTTATGACTGATTATTTGATATACAAGTCTTTAACTATAACTGCCTGACTGTATTTTAATTTTTTAAATAATTAGTCATATGATGTGATAAGTAATGTTACCATGGACTAACAACCTAAAAATAATGAATTATTTTGAATTATTATTATTTTGAAAAATATTTATTAAAAAAATAAAAAGTATACAATGAAAAGATTCCCCTCCATTTTAGCCCTTTAGTTTTTTCCAAAGAAAACCACTGTTTTCTTTTTGAATATGCTTTGCAGAGATAGTCTCTGCCTATATAATTTTTCTTTCATGTTCTATAATCCGCTTTGATTTTTTTAACACAAAAGATAGAGTGTTATATGCTGTTCTATATTTTGCTTTTCCAGTTAATATTCTATCTAGGAGATTGTTCCTTATCCATTGATAATTGATAATGATGCCCCAGTTGTTTTAAAGGCTACTCAGAATTTCATTGTATGAATGTCCCATAATATAATCAATCTCTTGCTAATAGATTTTTAGATTTTCAGTTTTTGCTACTGCAAATTGTGAATATCCTTATGTGTACTTGCTCATATATGTATTTCTTTAGTATAGAGGCCTAGAAATGGAATATTACTCAGACAAGGATAATGTATATTTTTAGTTATTGGCTAGTTGCTACAGGTTTTGTAGAGGACAGTTTACACACTCACAAGCAGTGTATGTCCCTCCCGCTAAAGGTGGTGTTATTTAACCCTTCTGTCTTTCCAATTTTATAAATAGGGAAAAAAAAAAAAAAAGATGTCATTGTAGTTTTAATATGCATAACTCTTACCAGTATGATAAACAAATTTTTATGTTTAAAAGAAATTTGTAGTTTTTCCCCTTGAGTTGCCTGGCTGAATTCTTGACTCATTTTTCTTTCGGGCTGTTAGTCTTTTTCTTATTGATTTATAGAAGTTCTTTAATTATGGTGGGAATTAGCCCTTTGGATATGAGGTCCTTTTATCCAAATAATTTTCTGTTTGTTATTTGTTGCCTTTTGGGGCTGGGGAGGGGGGTGGCTGGCCAGTACAGGGATCTGAACCCTTGACCTTGTATTTGTTGCCCTTGTTTATGATTTGTTTTTGTTTTTGTATTTTGTTTTTTTGGGGGTTTTTTGGCCATGCAGAAATTTTTCTTTTCCTAGTAGTTGAATTTATTAGCCTTTTTCCTAAATGCTGCCTGGATTTTGTTCTACTTAAAAACACATACATGCTTCAATTCTGAGATCATTAAAAAAAATTCTATTTTTTCTTCTGGCATGTTTACAGTTTCATTCTTTTATGGTTACATCTTTGATCCAACTGTAACTTATTTGGTGTGAGGAGTGAGGTAGGGATTCAACTTAACATTTTTCCAGATGACTACCAAGTAGTCTCTAAATCATTTACTTAATAACCCACTTTTTCCTATCTGTTGTATTATCTTTATTACGTACAAAATTATTAAAGTATCAAGTATGGGTCTTTTCTGGATTCTCTGCACTCCATTGCTTTGTCTATGTGCTGGTATTGCACTATTTACTCTAGTTTTATAATGTGTTCTATTTGGTAGCCTCTATTCTCTTATTTTTTGGAAGAGTATCAGCTAGTCTTGCATGTTTATTTCGTTTAATGACAACCCCCCCCCCCACCCCCCATTGTGTTGCTAGTTCTCTTTGATTATATATATTTTTTAGGTTTATATAGAGGTATTTGACATTTTTATAAGATTGAGTTTTCCTACCTAAGAAAGAACAAGTCCAATATCTTTTAATAAATAGTACATGCCTGGAAAGCTATGCATTATTAGATTGTTGCAGCCAGGGCAGCTTGACCACAGTGAAGTGCCTTCTCTGAGAACATCTTTATTCCCCATGCTATGCTTTCCTATTCTGACCAGTGTGGAACATCTGTGCAAGACGTGGAAATAGAGCTTCAGCCACACACAGGATTCTACTGTCAGCACTTCTTGTCTTAAACTAAGGGAAAAATGTAAACTGGTTTTTCTTTTAACAATCATGGCTTTGGTGACTTTTGATCTATGCTGGAAATATGTTCCAATTTTTCCTCTTAAGTTGATTAAACTATAATAAAGTATTATTTAGTTGTAGAATTACGTATTTTATTCTGGGTGTTTTCACTTTATCTTTTTGACTGATTTTCAGAAATCCTCAGAAGAACAAATTGCTAAACTACAGAAGCTTCATGAAAAGGAGCTGGCTAGCAAAGAGCAGGAATTGACCAAGAAGTTTCAGAACAGAGAAAGGGAACTTGAGGAGCAAATGAAAGTAGCTCTTGTAAGTATTGTACCTATTTTGTTCTTGCTGTAGGTAAACTTGGCAGAGTTATAAAACTGTTATTTCCTTACCTCTGCCTCTCAGCTTGAGGTCAGACTACTAGCAGCCATGACCTTTGAGTGTGCAGAGATGGTAGGAAGTAGGCAAGAAAGGCTGACAGAGCTCGTTAGCTTAGTATTGTGTGAAAATTAAATTTACTGACCTAACAAGCTTTCATCAGGCTTTCAGTTTATTTGTTTGTTTGTTTATCCATCCCTCCCACCCTGGCAGTAGGCTAGGGATACGAAAAGGAGAAGACAGGTTATCTGAAGCAGAGACTGCATAACTTATTTCAGGAAGAATGTCTAAAAATTCACCAAATTGAATATACCCACCAGAGTTCAAGGCCAAGGCTCAGAAAGTTTTGTCTGAATTGCATTTTTTTTTTTTTTTTGTCTTTTTCGTGACCGGTAAGGGGATCGCAACCCTTGGTGTGGTGTCGCCCGCACTGTGCTCAGCCAGTGAGTGCACCGGCCATTCCTATATAGGATCCAAACCCGCGGCGGGAGCGACGCTGCGCTCCCAGTGCTGCACTCTGCTGGGTGCAGATCAAATGAAATGAATGATTCCTGTGGAAGTACTTTGGGAATGCTGAAGATTTATGTGGTTCTAAGGTGGTATTAATTGTTTTTGGCACAGGAAAGGAGTCAATCAGAATATTTGAAGATTACCCAAGAAAAAGAACAGCAAGAATCTTTGGCGCTGGAAGAGTTAGAGTTGCAGAAAAAAGCAATCCTCACAGAGAGTGAAAATAAACTCCAAGACCTTCAGCAAGAAGCAGAGGCTTATAGAACTGTAAGTTTAAATAATATTCAGGTTCCAGAGCTATGAAGTTATTTGTATATGGAAAATGTTGTTCTCTCTCCAGTCCGTATGAAGTTTCAGAGAAACCGTTGTTTCACTGGGTTAGATTTATGTATACATGCCTTTCATTTGTAGGTAGTGAGAGCTATTTATGGGAGTGGTTTTGGTTTAGGGTTGTGTTTGCTACGTGGTGCTCTTGGTTGTGCCTTTAGCTGGCTGTATTTCTGTCAGCCATTCACTCTGCTGCTTTGTGCTCAGACTATGCAGCATCTCCACTCCATTGATCGCCAGGAAGTGGCCTCACTTTGTAGCAGCACTTGTCCTGGCATCTTCCTGCTTGTCCAGCTTCATCTCATGTCATGTCTTAAACATAATCCATTCTTTGTTTATATCACAGTTTAATTACACCAGTACCCTGTTTTTGCATTTAAGTTTTTCTCAGCTTTTCAATATTAAACATAGTCCTGTAGAGAACATATTTGTATATTTGTCCCTGTGTGCACATTTTTAACGTCCTCTGACATTTCCTTCAGCAGTACTTGAAATGTACTACCTCTTTAGAAAACCAATGGATGTTATTTTGATTTTTTAGCTTTTGCTCTGGTTTAGACAGTGAAACAGTCACAATTCTTACCCATAGTACTAAACTGTGCTTTATTTTTTTATTACCAACATTTACAAAGGGTGGCATGGTAGAGTGAAATGGGCACTTAGGAGGCCAAGATCTTCCACTTTCTAGCTTTGCTAATTAATTGTACCTCAATTTTCTCACTGGTCACATGAAGAGATTGGATTCAGTAATTCCTTAATATTTTTCCAGCACTGACATTCTATGGCTCTGCCTTACTTAACTCTTTTTCCTTCAGAATCAGTATTGGTATTTTCATGACATAATAGTAATCTTTGGTAAAATTTATAAAAGCTCCTCTTTTTGAAGGAAACCTTCTAAATAACAATTTTAGGGGTGGAAAAATCAGGTACTATATTTTTCTTCCAAAATTAAATTATGAAAGTAATAAAATACTGTCGTAGGTCTTAAAATAGAAATAAGAAAAAAAAATACATCTTCCTATCAAAAGTTACTATTTTCTATTTTATGATTTATTTCTTTTTGACTATCCATTTAGAATATTCTTGAAAATACAAGTAGTTGAAATGGTTACTCAAATAAGAAGAAAGGATCTGGAATTATTGGTTGTGATAAAAATATAACTTTATTATATGATTCTTTTAGTAGTGTTTGGTATGATATGTAAAGTTATTTGTCTAAATTTTAATCTTTAAATAGGTGGTAGACATCATATCTTTATATCATCGCTAATCAATAAGTATGTACTTTAATAAAGATACATTTGTTTTTATTAACAGAGAATTCTTGAATTGGAAAGTTCTTTGGAAAAAAGCTTACAAGGAAGCAAAAACCAATCAAAAGATTTAGCTGTTCATTTGGAAGCTGAAAAAAATAAGCACAATAAAGAAATTACAATCATGGTTGAAAAACACAAGACAGAATTGGAAAGACTACAGCATCAGCAAGATAACCTTTGGACTGAAAAACTCCAAGCCTTAAAGCAACAGCATCAGACTGAAATGGAAGAACTTAGAGAAAAGTGTGAGCAAGAAAAGGAAACATTGTTGAAGGACAAAGAGATTCTCTTCCAGGCCCACATAGCAGAAATGAATGAAAAGACTTTAGAAAAGCTTGATGTGAAGCAAACAGAATTGGAATCATTATCTTCTGAACTGTCAGAAGTATTAAAAGCCCGTCACAAACTAGAAGAGGAACTTTCTGTTCTAAAAGATCAAGCAGAGAAAATGAAGCAGGAATTAGAGGCCAAGCTGGATGAACAGAAGAATCATCACCAGCAACAAGTTGACAGTATGATTAAAGAACAAGAGATGTCTATCCAGAGAACTGAGAAGGCATTAAAAGATCAAATTAATCAACTTGAGCTTCTCTTGAAAGAAAAGGATAAGAATTTGCAAGAACATCAGGCCCATGTAGAAAATTTAGAGGCAAATATTAAAAGGTCTGAAGGGGAACTGCAGCAGGCATCTGCCAAGCTGGATCTTCTTCATTCATATCAGAGTACCACACATGAGCAGGCAAAAGTGTATGAGGAGCAGTTGGCCCAATTGCAGCAGAAGTTATTGGATTTGGAAAAAGAAAGAATTCTTCTTACTAAACTGGTAGCTGAAGTTGAAACACAGAAGAAAGATGTTTGTACTGAGTTAGATACTCACAAAACCCAGGTGCAGGACTTAATGCAGCAACTTGAGAAACAGAATAGTGAAATGGAGCAAAATGTAGTATCTTTGACCCAACTCTATGAATCCCAACTTAAAGATAATAACATAGAGCAGGAACAGACAAAGCAAATCTTGATGGAAAAGGAAAATATGATTTTACAAATGAGAGAGGGACAGAGCAAAGAAATTGAGACACTCAAACAGAAATTGTCAGCCAAGGAGGCTAGTATTAGTATTTTGCATGAGGAATATGAAACCAAATTTAAAAATCAAGAAAAAAAGATGGAAAAAATGAAGCAGAAAGCAAAGGAGATGCAAGAAACATTAAAGAGGAAATTGTTGGATCAGGAAGCCAAACTTAAAAAAGAGCTTGAAAATACTGTTCTAGAGCTTGGTCAGAAAGAAAAACAGTTCAATGCCAAAATGTTGGAAATGGCACAGGCTAACTCAGCTGGAATCAGTGATGCAGTGTCAAGACTGGAAACAAACCAAAAAGAGCAAATAGAAAGTCTTACTGAGGTGCATCAGCGAGAACTCAAGGATGTCATATCAAACTGGGAAAAGAAACTTAATCAGCAAGCTGAAGAACTTCAGGAAAAACATGAAATCCAATTACAGGAGAAAGAAGAAGAGGTAGAAGAACTGAAGCAAAAGATTCTCATATTTGGGTGTGAAAAAGAAGAGATGAACAAGGAAATAACGTGGCTGAAGGAAGAAAGTGTTAAGCAGGATACAACAATAAATGAATTACAGGAACAGTTAAAGCAGAAGTCTGTTCATATGAATTCCCTCTCACATAATGAGACTAAACTGAAAGCACAACTTGAAAAGCTGAAGGTTGACTTGAATTATTCTCTGAAGGAAAATACTTCTCTTCAAGAGCAGCTGGTTGAACTGAAGATGCTGGCAGAAAAAGATAAGCTTAAGGTTTCTGAGTTGACTATCAAGTTGAAAACCACAGATGAAGAATTCCAGAATCTGAAATCTTTATATGAAAGAAGTAAGAAAAGCCTGGAGGATAAAAACTTAGAATTCAAAATACTGTCTGAGGAACTAGCAGTTAAACTAGATACTTACTGTAAGAAAACTGAAGCCTTATTAGAAGCTAAAACAAATGAGTTAATTAACATTAGTAGTAGTAAAACTACTGCCATTCTCTCTAGGATTTCCCATTGTCAGCACCACACAACTAAAGTTAAAGAGGCCCTGCTAATTAAAACATGCAAAGTTTCTGAATTAGAAGCACAACTTAGACAGCTAACAGAGAAGCAAAATATACTGAATAGTTCTTTTCAACAGGCTACCCATCAGTTAGAAGAAAAAGAAAATCAAATCAAGAGCATGAAGGCTGATATTGAAGGTCTTATAACTGAAAAAGAAGTCTTACAGAAAGAAGGAGGCAATCAGCAACAGGCTGCCTCTGAAAAGGAGTCTTGTATCACACAGTTGAAGAAAGAGTTATCTGAAAACATCAATGCTGTCACATTGATGAAAGAAGAGCTTAAAGAAAAAAAATCTGAGATTAGCAATCTTAGTAAACAACTAGCTGATTTGAATGCTCAGCTTCAGAATAGTATCAGCCTAACTGAAAAAGAAGCAGCCATTTCATCACTAAGTAAGCAATATGATAAACAACAATGTGAATTGCTGGATCAGGTGCAAGATTTATCTTTGAAAGTTGACACACTGAATAAAGAGAAAATTTCTGCTCTTGAGCAGGTAGATCACTGGTCCAACAAATTCTCAGAATGGAAGAAGAAAGCACAGTCAAAATTTACACAGTATCAAAATACTATTAAAGAATTGCAGATGCAGCTTGAGTCAAAAACAGAGGAAGCTAGTGAAAAGGATGAGCAGATAAATTTATTGAAGGAAGACCTTGATCAGCAAAATGAAAGATATGAACGTTTAAAGGGTGAAATGGAGGAAAAGAAGAGCGAGATGGAGAAAAAGGCGTGTAATTTAGAGACTGAGTTAAAGACTCAAACAGCAAGAATTGTGGAGTTAGAGGACCACATTACTCAGAAAACAATTGAAATTGAGTCCTTAAATGAAGTTCTTAAAAATTGCGATCAACAGAAGAATATTGAACAGAAAGAATTGGTTCAGAAACTTCAACACTTTCAAGAGTTAGGAGAAGAAAAGGACAACAGAGTTAAAGAAGCTGAAGAAAAAATCTTAACACTTGAAAATCTAGTGTCTTCCATGAAAGCTGAACTTGAAACTAGGAAGAAAGAATTAGAACATGTGAATTCAAGTGTGAAAAGCAAAGAAGAAGAGTTAAAGGCACTGGAAGATAGACTTGAGTTAGAAAGTGCTGCAAAATTAGCAGAACTGAAGAAAAAAGCTGAACAAAAAATTGCTGCCATCAAGAAGCAGTTGTTATCTCAAATGGAAGAGAAAGAACAGCAATATAAGAAAGGTACAGAAAGCCATTTGAGTGAACTAAATACAAAATTGCAAGAAAGAGAGAGGGAAGTTCACATCTTGGAAGAAAAACTTAAGTCATTGGAAAGTTTACCACAATCAGAAGCATTGCTTATACCCAGATCAGCAAAAAATGTGGCAGCATGTACTGAGCGAGAAGCAGATTCCCAAGGCTGTGTGCAGAAGGCATATGAAGAAAAAATCAGTGTTCTACAAAGAAATTTAACTGAAAAAGAAAAGCTATTGCAGATGCTAGAGCAGGAAAAAGGAGAGACAATTTCTTCTCATTCTGAAATGCAGTACAAATACCAGGAGCTCTTAATAAAGTTAGAACATGCTGAAGCAAAGCAACATGAGGATCAAGTTATGATCGATCATCTTCAAGAAGAACTTGAAAAGAACAGGAAATATTCCTTGATAGTGTCCCAGCATGTAGGAGAAGAGGGAGATAAAAATAACATAGGGGCAAAGCAAAACTTGGCAAATGTGGTTGACGATGTTCAGAAAACCCTCCAGGAGAAGGAAATAACTTGTCAGATCTTGGAGCAAAAGGTAAAGGAGCTGGATTCCTGCTTAGTAAGAGAGAAGGAAGTACATAGAGTTGAAATAGAAGAGTTGACCTCAAAATATGAAAAATTACAGGCTTTACAACAACAGATGGATGGAAAAAATAAACCCACAGAAGTTTTGGAAGAAAGTGCTGAAGAAAAGTCCAAATCACATGTGGTCCAACCCAAATTGCTTCATAACATGGAAGCCCAGCACAATGACCTGGAGTTTAAATTAGCAGCAGCAGAGCGGGAGAAACAGAAGCTGTGCAAGGAGATTGTTAAATTGCAGAAAGACCTTCGAATGTTGAGGAAGGAGCATCAGCAAGAATTGGATATACTAAAGAAAGAATGTGAACAAGAAATGCAAGAGAAAATCAAGTAAGTTTTATTTCAGCATAAATGTTTTTAAGGCAGTCTTCTGTAATTGTCTCCTTTTTTGGTGCCTAATATAGTTATTTTAAGTTATTTGGATGTTTTGCCTACCCAAAGTATTTAACATAATTCCAGTAAATTAAATACTGAGGAGCAGTAAACAATTTAGGGCAAGAGGCAGTGGTGTTCCAAGTCCAGTTAGGGGGAAAAATCTTTTCTGCATGTAAGAACATGATTATGAGGTATATATTCAAGTAATTGTTTTCTTTTTATTACTTTTAGTATTAGCATTTTTATTGTATAACGTAGATAT
This sequence comes from Galeopterus variegatus, assembly GCF_000696425.1. Classification (NCBI taxonomy): domain Eukaryota; kingdom Metazoa; phylum Chordata; class Mammalia; order Dermoptera; family Cynocephalidae; genus Galeopterus; species Galeopterus variegatus. Next base: position 88,656 of record NW_007731946.1, read on the forward strand.
GTATGATGAAAATTTAAGTGGAGAAGAAAATATTCTCCAGTCCCCAGGGCTACTCCCTAGAGGTAATTATAATAGTTTATATATTCTTTCAGAAGTTTTCTGTGCCTGGACAAACACACACACACACACACACCCTTAAAAAGGTGTCATACCAGTGAGGTCATACTAGTGAGGTCACACTGTATGCACTGTTTTGAAGACCAGGTAACTCTTTGCAACCTCTTCTTTGTGTGGCAGCGGTTAACTTTTTACATTTTTCTTACTCAGACAGGAGCAGGAAGACCTTGAGTTGAAGCACAATTCCACATTAAAGCAGCTGATGAGGGAGTTTAATACACAGCTAGCACAAAAGGAACAGGAGCTGGAAATGACCATAAAAGAAACTATCAGTAAGTAAAAATTTAAGTTCAATAAGGAACAGATCATAATCAGCAGAGAATGATTAAAAATTTTCTATTTGCACTTGCAGTAAGTGCTTTAAGTTATACTGAAGAAAAAGATGATCCTTGCCCAAGAAAATTCTCTAGTGGAAACCTGCCCTGCCTGGCAATGATTTGCCTTAAAGAGAGAGGAGGAGCAGGTGAAAGAACCTGAGAGCATTAGCTAATTAATTACCTTATAAAGGCACTTCTGCTCAGCAAGAGGGTACATGTATTAGTTCATTTCTGTTGTTTATAATGGAATAACTGAAACTTGGTAATTTGTAAGAAAACAAAATTTATTGATAAAGTTTCAGAGGCTGGGAAGTTCAAAGTCCAGGGTACACATCTGGTGAATCCAGGGTACACATCTGGTGAAGAGCTTGCTGGTGGTGACAGTGATGCAAGGGTCTCATATAGCAGAATGGCAAAGCAGTGAGAGAGAGCTCCTTGTGCACTCTCGTTTTAAAGCCTTCAGAACCATGCCCATGACCACAATTAAACTATCAATTTATTAACCCATTTACTAAGACATTGTCCTCACAATCTAATCACCTCTTTAAGGCACCCTTTAAGGCCCCACATTTCAGTTACCGTAATAGGATTTCCCATTCACTTAACACTGTCACAGTGGGGACCAAGCCTCCAACACATTTAACTTCTGGGGATTCAATTTAATCCATAAATACTGCATTTGATCACTGTTGTGCTGGATGTCTCATTAAAAACATCTTACAGTGCTTATATAAAATTGAATGTTACCAAAATGAATTTGAAACAGGGTTCTTAGTGAAAATAGGATATAGATATTAACTGGACTAATATGTTTTCTTATGTGTGTCCATTTTATTTATTAGATAAAGCCCAGGAGGTGGAGGCTGAACTTTTGGAAAGCCATCAAGAAGAGACAAATCAGTTACATAAGAAAATTGCAGAGAAAGATAATGATCTAAAAAGAACAGCCAAAAGATATGAAGAAATTCTTGATGTACTTTATTTTCTCCCTCTCTCTTTTGAAATTTAGCCTTAATAGATTTCATAGTAGTGCTGAAGATGATATCCTGTTTTTCTAATGTAGAAGGGTTTTTTTTTGGCTCAATATTATCCAAACTAATACTTGAGTTCTATATGCAGATTTATAAAGAGTCTGATTTTTGCTAGGCTTGTAGCCATTAGTAGAATAAGATAAACCATGAATGCTAGTGAGTACTTTGGGTTCCAAGAACATTTTCAAATGTAAAACAATATAAATTACTCTTGTTGGGTTACTGATTCTTTAGTTACTTCAAACCTTATTTCACCATATGCCAAGAACCATTTGATGATTAAGAATGTGTAAATCAGAGAATTATGCCTCAACTGACTATGTCAGCAGCAGAAGTCCAAGCTAGGAACAGATTCTAATAATTATTATTTTAAATGTAATTGAAATGGCTAAAATTCCAGGATACCATACGTGCCTATAGATGCTACCTTTGTATAATTTTTGAGCTTTAAATCTCATTATGAAAAGATTTAAATAATTCCACATTTTCTTATACTTCCATAGAATATGTGTGTGTTATATTTTAAAAAATACTGTTACATCTTGAATGCTTAAAAAATGTTGGTATTGGAAGATACACTCTAGCTAGTTTAGTTTTATCTTCTGTTTTTTGCAAGTGAGTGATTTCCCTAAAACTACATAGTAAATGGTAGAGCAGTGATCTTTCATTAGCTGTACATATTTTATAAAGACTTCTCCCTAAGAGAGGAACTTGAAGAAGGCAACAGTTATTTATCATGGATAATTAATCAGGGAGCTTCATTTGTAGGGGATAAACTGTGCCACAGCTCTGGAGTTCCCTTTTGTGAGCTATTTCTCTGTCTCTGGACATGTGGGGTAGCAGATGGTAGACTTTCTGAGGGTCATGATAAACCTGTGTAGGTAGAGGGGTGAGGAAACTAGGAGACAGGTAACTAGGCCCTCTGGCATGATTCCTTCTTGATAATCTGCTGTATATTAGGGGAACTAAGGAAGTGGTCCTCCAAGCCTCAGGCTTAGAGTAATTGACTAAGTGGGCAGGAAGTGGAGGGTGGGCAAGGGAGTGGACTCTTTCCCAAGCCTCTTCCTGTGCCTTTGACCAGCACTGTCTGTTACAAAGTAATGCAAGCCACAAATGTGAGCCACATTGTAATTTAAAGTTGTCTAGTAGAAAAGAAAAAGAAACAGGTGAATTTAATTTAATTTAATTATTTTTATTTTTGTTTATTTATTTATTTTTAAGATGACAGGTAAGGGGATCTTAACCCTTGACTTGGTGTTGTCAGCACCATGCCTTCCCAAGTGAGCTAACCGGCCATCCCTGTATAGGGATCCGAACCCACGGCCTTGGTGTTATCAGCACTATACTCTCCCAAGTGAGCCACGGGCTGGCTCTGTGAATTTAATTTTAATAACGCATGTTAACTAACCCAGTATAACCAAAATATTATTTCCACATGTAGTCTTATACACACTCTCACAAATTCATTGTATCTCAATTTGGACTAACCACATTTCAAGTGTTCACTAGCCACAGTTCTAGGGTAGCTAGTGGCTACTGTATTGGATAGGGTAGTCTTAAACTTTCAACTCTCAAGTCTGGGGCTAACTTTGTAATTAAATAGGCAGTCTCCATCTAAACACCCCAAATGCATACTTGTCTTGAAGAATTTTTTTAAAAATGTAAATACTACTAAGGATATTAGCAATTCTCAGCAAACACCATACTGCTTTGATTCTGAGGCATATTTTCTAGCATTTTCTCATATAAAGATTTCTGCGATTGGAGTTTTATATGGGATTTGTATGTATTATGTAGTGGTATTTTTTTCTCCCTTTGAAAAACTGTTATCAGTTAGGTTTTCTCAATGACATTGTAGAATTCTGTATTTTTGTCATCGGTTAAAATAATTCTGTAGTTTGTTAATAGAAAATTTGAGCACAGAAACATTTTCATTTTTCTGCCTTTCCTACTTAGATAACATCCTTACCATTCTTCCATTGGAAAAAGCTGGGAACTTTTGTCATCCTTGATTCCCACCTTCTACCTCCTAAGCCACTCACACATATACATCTACATATCAATTAGGACATGAAATCTGCACAATATCCACCATATAGTAGACTCTCAGGATGTGGCTTTTCATTGAATCATATTGCTTGTTCTCTGCACCACTACTACCACAGTGTATTAGTCTGTTTCAGTTGCTTATAACAAAATACCTTGAAACTGGGTGATTTACAAAGAAAATGAAATTTATTGCTTACAGTTTCTGAGGCTGGAAATTCCAAAGTCCATCTGTTGGTGGCAGCAGTGACCCAGGGGTCTCACATTGCAAGGTGGTGGAAGCAGAGAGAGCAGAGAGAGAGACAGACTCTTTTAAAACCTTCAGAACCACACCCCTGACCACCATTTTTAATTCATTCTCTACTGCACGGTCCCACAATTCAATCACCTCTTCAAGGCCCCCAACTTTCAACTACCATAATAGGATTTTCCACCCTCTTAACAGTCACAGTGGGGGCCAAGTTTCTAATACATAAAACTTGGGGGACATAATACAAGCTTCAGTGAGTTTTTGGGGGACAGCTCAACACACACAGTCTGGGTGGGCAGCCATCTTTCATCTGCTCTGGTCTATTTTATGAGGGTACTTCAAAAAACTTGTGGAAAGATTTATATTATCTTGCAATTCTATTTTTCTACAAACTTTTTGAAGTACGCTTGTATTAATTTCTCATCTGATCTTCTTGCTGCCGATCTTTTTTTTTCACACATACTCATCTGTTCCTATCAGTTATTTTCTATCTTGAAACAAAGGTATGATCACATTACTTCTCCTAAATATGTCCAGTGGCTTCCCATTTTCCCAGTGATACCTCTTCCGGTTCAGTCTGTGTTCCAGCCAAAGTCAGCTTTAGCTTGTTCTTCACTATATTTTACCCTGCTCATACTTTTCATTGTGTCTAAAATCACATTCTCATTCACATTCATGAATTAAACTTTTATTTAGGAAAAAATTTTAGAATCAAATTTATTCACATGGCTTAATTCACATTCATGAATTAAACTTTTATTTAGGAAAAAATTTTAGAATCAAATTTATTCACATGGCTTAAAGATCAAAGTAATATAAAGTATACTCGGAGAGTGGTATACAATGAAAATTACACCCATTGTGTTTTGTGTCCTGTTTCCCTTCTCCCTCCACAAGCAACCATTTATTTCTTTATGTAATATTCCAATGTTTCCTTATGCAAACAGAAGCAAAAGTGAAATATATTGTTTTTCCCTTTCCTACTCAAAAGGTAGCTTTTTGAATATGCTTTTCTGCATCGTGTTTTTTTACTTAATTTTTTGAAGCCTCTTAGATATAATTGCATCTGTGTTCCTTTGACATTCATCTGTATTTGTTACCTCACTTATAACATGTAATTTTTGTCATACACATGTAGGAATGTACTGATGTATCTGTCCTTTCCCCTAGAATGTAAGCATCTTGTGGGCAGAGATTTTGTTGTTCATCGTTAGTCTTTAGAACCTAGCACAGTGCCTGGCAAATACTAGACACTTGGTAAAGTTTAAGGAGGTAACACATGGTAGGCAGGGAAGAATTCATTTGGGAGGAGGGTATGGTGACAGCTCAAAGGAGGAGCTGGGTACTCACAAGTAAGGGAGCTGACCTACTAGCCTAGTCCCAACCTCAGAGCAGTCTCACTAGAAGAGTAGCTCCTAAAGCTACATTAGATACAAAACTGGTTTCTTTTTTTTTTTTTTTCCTTTTTGTCTTTTTTACTGACCGGCAACGGGATCGCAACCCTCAGTGTTGCGCCCGCACTGGGGACCGGCAATGGGATCGCAACCCTCGGTGTTGCGCCCACACCGCGCTCAGCCAGTGAGCGGGAACCGGTCTCCACATGGGATCCGAACCCTTGGCGGGAGCGCCGCCATGCTCCCAAGCGGCGCACTCTCCAGTGCGCCACCGGGCTGGCCCCAAAACTGGTTTCTTTTTAACATTGACTGTATTTTAGTGATTTGGCTTTGGCATAATAACTAGTCTTTAAAACATAATCTTCACATATATGCGTAAAAATTCAATTTAACTGATTTTTCTTGTTTTTACTTCAAAGCAACAAAAGCTAGAAAACATTTACAAAGGATATTACAGAACGAATTGTTTCTTAAGTTAGAAATAACACATGAAGGATTCTTTTCTAATTCTTAAAAGGCTTGCTTTAGATTGGTATCCCACAGCTGTCAAAGGAAATGTCAGACATAGCTAATTGTCATATTAAAATGGGGGCTTAACTGAATAAGTACCTATAGAGGTATGATCCTTCCAAACAAGGCTAAATTGCATTGGCACAGTCACATAAGATGTGCAGTGATAAAATAAAACAGTAAACCATGACTAAGGGCAATAATATATCTACAACAATTTCTGGTTAGTGGTGGTTTAGGGGTAGAGGCCAGGTTAATGTGTACCTTAGTGGAGAGACATCTAAGGAGGCTAGTTACTAGAGGTATCTGCTTTGCTTATGTTGACAGAAGGGGTTTGTTTTTTTTCAATTAGTCTAAGAAAGTTTCATAACAAGTGGTATTTAAAATTTGGTTTTCCAGGTGTCATGTGGTTCATTGCCTTATTTTGTGCCATCGAGTCTGTTTTTGTTTGTTTTAGAGAATGATGTTTCTTATTTCTGGCAATTCATCATCTATTAAATCGGATACCTGTTTGTGGTTGTTTTTCCTGTTAAGTCTCTTACTCAGCAAACATTGTCTTCATTACTCAAATCAGATCAGTATTCCAATTCCAAATGTTCTTTTAGCACAGAAGTTATTGAAAGATTTATAAGAACAAGGACAGGTGTGGATTGCTCTGTACATAAATCATGGCAATTATCAAGAAAAATGAAGGAATGTAAGGATGGGCAAAAGGCCTTTTATCAGGGCAGTCAAAATAGAAGGAGGGCAATTTTTATGCCAAATTTGATAAGTAGGATCATTGGACCAATAAGTCATATACTACTTTTTCTAATTCAGTCTTGTCTGTCTTTTTGCAGTTAGGGCAAATGAAGACAGTACATTGGATCAGTACAGTTAGACAGTAATTAATTGTTTTTTTCAAAAGTAGATTTTATTTGAACATTTTAACGCAAAGAACACTGAGTTGATATGGGGGCAGACGTATAGGAGATGTGCAGGTTTGCCAAACTAGGACAAAGGACCGTTGGTTTATTTATGCAGCCTATCCAAAGAGAGTGGAAAAAAACAAAACAAAACTTCCCAACTTCTTGTGATCAGGAAGTTGCCAGCTAGTTGGGCAATGCTGTGATATAAAAATATCTACTAGTTTATTTTAATGAATATTTTCTGGAAATCAAATCCCAATATAGAAAAGCCCAAAGTCTTAAAACACAGGATTTATATTGTAGTTTGGTCACAACACTGTTATATCCTTAATTGTTGCTTAATCTGAGAACCCTAGTTTAAGGAGAAAAAAACAGTTTAATAAGCTTTGTGGGGTGAAAACAGAGGGAGTGAAGGTGGGAAAAATGATATCCTAGGAATAGAAAGTAGCATTGAAAAGGGCTTGGAGTTGAAAGTGGGGCATGAAAGACAATGTTTAGGGCACAATGAAACTGATGAATTAAAATTTAATTCATCAATTTAAGTGAAATTGATGAATTAAAATGAGAACAGTAGTGTGTTCTTAAGTGTTTATTTCTCCTACTGAAGTAGTTTTCTATGTGCTGTGTTGCCTGTATTCAACGTTATTCTGATATGTTTGTTTATTAACACATTTTTTTATTCTAAAGGCTCGTGAGGAAGAAATGACTACAAAAGTAGTGGACCTGCAGACTCAGCTTGAGGAACTACAGAAGAAATATCAGCAAAAGCTGGAGCAGGAGGAGAACCCTGGCAATGATAATGTGAGAGGAACTTGAGTTTGCTCTACATGTTTCTTGAAAACATTGTTACTTCTATGGTTTGACCTTCCTACTAACGTACATGTTTATCTCATTACATCCTATCAAAAACCTTTTGAGAGAGATTCTTCCCTCCATTTTATAGACAGTGAAACTAAGGTTCAAAGAAGTTAAATAAAATATTCAAGCTCACACAATAAATGTTGTAGTGGGAATTTAAAGTCAATCAACCAGACTTCAAAGCCTAGACATTTGTTATACTAGTTCTTCTCTATCTTGTCTATGGAAAGAATAGCCGACGGAGGTGAATCTCATGGCCCTGGAGCATAGCCAAAAAGGGTCTGTAGCAAGTATGGTATTTTTAGATTTTTATATTTTGTGCTAAAAATTTATGTAAAATGTATACTCTATAATATGTCCTTAGTTGTAGTCACATAAAAATGCTGTTTTTAGTTCTGTACCTTTAAGAAAACCAGTTTCTGTCTTTTGACTTGGTTAACGGACCAGATACAGATGCAAGGTGATGATTTTGGAAAACTGGACTGAATTCAAAGAGAGGTGCCCTGCATATCCAAGCATTTTTATAATCCTGATCTTTAAGTGGAATTGATGGTATCAAGAATAGATCACGTTTACCCTGTGGCGGCTTGTCCCATCGTATACCCCAACAAGTGCACACCCACAAACTGGGGCATGTGGGCCCCATTTGAGAAGCCTGACACCATATAGTTATACTTCCTAAAATGTTCATACTTATCCAGGATGGCCTTTTCATAGCACTGTCATGAGGGTCTTGGGAAAGTGGGTGGGCACTGTTCATGACTTTATCCTCAAGAGGATTCATTACAGGATGCCAGTTACCAGATAGCAATTTTCTAGGCAACTAATGACATGGATCACTTTCCCAAAATGCAGAGAAGAGGCCTTTATAAAGGCCTTTGTTATGCTGTGCCCCTTGGTAGGTATACCTCGGTGTAAACACCGAGGAAGCTGAGAGGACCATTTCTTTGTTTCTTTAATAGCTATTAAGTTAATTCTGTTTAAATTCTTTTTTTTTTTTTATGGCTGTTTGGTCATGACTTGAATATACCAAGTGCTATTAAATATTACTTTCTATGAGAAAATACATGTATTTCCTAGTCTAACACGAGCTTTTCTTGAGTATCAAAATAAGTATTAATGTTGCATGTAGTGTCATTTTGACCTGTGTCAGGATGCCAGAGTATTTAAGGATTATGAGAATAATATTCAGAAGATTTTCTGAGTCTTTGTGTTGTAAGAAAGGAGAGAAAATATCTTCAACTTTTATTTCTACTCTAAAAAATATTTTTCTGTTTTGTTCTTCATGACTTTTTATCCTTTTACTTCCAAGCATTTTTTGGTGCTTCAGAATATCTTGAATTGTATACCAGTATTGAATTTCAGAAAAACAATTTGTGATTATAGCTCAGAGTGGAATCCCAGAAAACGTGCTTCAGAAATTTCCCTAAAGGGTGTACATGCTTTAAATATATGTTAATATGTTTAATTTTAAAAAAATATACAAATAATACATGAACATATTCTTGTTGTAAAAGAGTCAGTTAATACAGAAGTATACAGAATAAAACCCCTCTTGGTGAGCACCTCCCTTTCTCAAGTGGTAATCATTGTTTGAAGTTTGGTGAGTGACCTTCCTTTAACCAATGTGAGATTACCTATGTTTTTGTCTAATTAGACTGTAATAGTTTCTGTAACAAAATAGACCAGGTTTAAAAGCAAATATTTAAAGTTACCTTACCTCAACTCTGACTATCCCTTAAAACTATAACACTGATGACTTATTTTCTTGTAATTTCATATTGCTCTGTTTTATTGTTGCTTTACCTGTAGATTTTATTATATATATCATTTTTTTTTCTTTTCCATTTTCAGGAAACAATTATGGAGCTACAGGTAAGACTAATTCTTCATTGAATTTGACTGAAGGTAGTGCATTTTAGGAGCATTCTGTGTTATAAGTTAAAACATAAAGAGACTGTTTTAACAAGGAAAAATTTTCCAAGAAGTTCAGAAATGTGTCCGGGCAACGATGAAATCCCTATGCATTTCAGATATGACTTTTTGTTCTTTTCAGACACAACTAGCACAGAAGACTACTTTAATCAGTGATTCGAAGTTGAAAGAGCAAGAATTCAGAGAACAGGTACAGGCCTAATAGGTGCCTTTATTTTGAACTAACTAAGTTTATTTTTGTATGAACTTTGATCTCATTTAGCTGGTTTTTTAAAAAAATAATTGATTTAATATTGATTTAGTAGTTGGCTTTGAAATTCTTCTGTCTTACACAGGAAATTTTATTTATAAATCCAGAGGTGCTAGAGGCTATCTCTGTAAATTCATGATCATATAAGTTTAAATAATCACATTTGCATACTATTTTTTCTAATGCTTAACCTTTTGGATAACAATTTGTGTTTGTATAATTTGTGATAACTTAAGTTCTAAACAGAAGGGTTTTTTTGTTGTTTTTTTCACAGAGAAAATACATTGACATCAATCTTTGGTACTTTTTCTTAGTGGTTAAATTGTCCTAAAATAATATGATTTGTCCACATATTATCCATGACAAGATATGGAATTCGATTTAAATAGACCATGTGTGTGTGTATACCTCCAAGTATGCACATGTATGCACACACCAGTATATGTGTATTGTGGTGCAAGATCTTTAGTAAAGTGTTTTTTCAAACTGTGGAGAAATAGTGGTTCAAGTTAGCAGGCTGAGTTTAAAGGCTAATTCTTCAGGGATTTTCCAGTTCTCTTATTATCATACAGGCAGAAATCTTAATAACTGTTAAAACTGGGTGATGGATGGCTATATGGCATTAATTGTACCATACTTTTTTTATTAGAGTATATTTGAAAATGTTCATAATATTTTAAAAAATTCATGAAGACAGATACTGAGTCTTAATGTTACTTTATTTTTTCCTACTTCCCCCCGTGGTTTAGTTTTTCCCATCTATTCTCAAGGTTACTGCTTTAAAATTCTCTTCTAGCACCCTCAAATCTTCAAAACTGTATTAGCATAACAATTTTAGTATTAGTTACTTTTTCATGGTAGGATACACTTAACATAACATTTACCATTTTAATCATTTTAAATTCATTCAAAATGTTGTGAAGCCTGTCCCTATTATCTAACTCCAGCGCATTTCATCACCTCAAAAGGAAACTCCATATCCATTAATCAATCACTCCCTATAACTTCTTCCGCACAGCCCCTGGCAACTGTTAATCTGTTTTCTGTCTCTGTAGATTTGCCTATTCTGGGTATTTCATATACATGGAATGATACAATACATAACCTTTGATGTCTGTCTTCTTTCACTTACCATAATGTTTTCAAGATTTATCAATGTTGTAGCATATATTGATACTTCATTTTTATGGTTGAATAATATACCACATTTTGTTTCTCATTCATCAGTTGATGGACATTTGGACTATTTCCACCTTTTGGCAATAGCGAATAGTGCTGCTAAGAACATTTGCATACAAGGTTTTGTTTAAACACTTGCTTCCAATTCTTTTGGGTATATACCCCGTAGTGGGATTGCTGGATCCTATGGTAATTTTATGTTTAACTTTTTAAGGAACTGCAAAACTGTTTTCCGTGGCAGCTGCACCATTTTACCATCTTAAAGAGTTTTGAGTGCTCTTTATGTATTCTGGATACAAGTTCCTTATTAGATACATGATTTGCAAATATTTTCTCCCATTCCATAGGTTCTTTTCACTTTCTTGACAGTGTCTTTTGAATGCCAAAATTTTAAATTTTAATTAAGTCCAATTTATGTATTTTTGTTGGTATCTGTGCTTTTGGTGTCATATCAAAGAAAGCACTTGTTTAAATTTTATTTGCCTATATTCTGGGTTCAGCATTAAAAAATCTAGTGCCTGTAGCAGTGCTTTTTTTTAAACATGTTTCCATATCAGTCTTATGATATGGTTTGAATATTTGTTATTTTTAGATTCACAATTTAGAAGACCGTTTGAAGAAATATGAAAAGAATGTATATGCAACAACCATGGGGACACCTTACAAAGGTAAGAGATATGTTATCCATGGTTATCTCTTATTGGTGGGTTTATGGATGATTTTAATTTTTGTCTTTGCTAATTTATTTTTTTAATTATTTATTTTTTAATTTTTTCTTAATTCACAAATAAAAATTATATATATTGTGTACAACATGGTATCTTAGAGTTTGTATTCATTGTAGAATGGCTTAATTGTGCTTTACTTCACATACTTACCATTTTTTCTGGTTAGAATACTTAAAATCTACTCTGAGCAATTTTCAAGAATACAATACATTGTTATTAACTGTAGTCACCATGTTGTACAATAAATCTCTTGAACTTATTCTTCTTATCTAACTAAAATTTTGTATCCTTTAAATAACATCTTCCCACCCTGCCACAGCCCAATATACTCTGCTTCTGAGAGTTGAACTTTTTTAGATTCCACATATAAATGAAACCATATGGTATTTGTCTTTCTGTACCTGGCTTATTTCACTTAATTTGATGTCCTCCAGTTTTATCCATCTTGTTGAAAATGACAGGATTTCCTTCTTTCCTAAAGCTGGATAGTATTCCATTGTGGCTAATCTATATTGTTTACAATAAATGTATTTTTACTTTGTTATTTTACCAATAACACCTGATTTTAAGGAAAGAATAATAGTAATCTAAACAAAAATTAATACACACTTGTTTTAAAAAAATCAAACAGGCTGCAGAATATAAGTGAAACTGCAAGTTTCTGATTCTCCACTCTCCAGATGGACCCAGTTGACTATTTGTGTGTATTTTTCCTGACTCTTCTTTGAATGCAAACATTTTATGTAATTTGCTACATGCAGTTACACACACACACACACACACACACACACACACACACACACACACTCTTGGTGCTTCCTGTTTCTTACTATTACAATAATGCTGTAATTACTAATTTTAAACTAGGATTTAAGGAGGAAATGATTTCATAAAAATGCTTATATTCAAGATGGGGAAGGATGATTAGGAAATATTTTTCTCTTCATTTAAATGGAGTATTCTACTTATGAAACATTTTAAAAGTGAGCTTGAGTCTTTACATAATGGTTTCCTTGAGATAATCATGATCTTTGAATAGTAGAACAATTATTCATTCTCTAAAGTTCAGTTTCACTGCCTCACTGTATTAAGAATAGTTTTATTTTGGTAAGTGTTCTGTAAAACATTTTGCTTTCTCATGGGAGGCACAAGGGCATCAGTCAAAGCCATTTAGCATTCTTTTGTGTTTTTGAAAGTTCTTATTGCTGTGAAATAACATAAGATACTATACAAGTTTTAATTAAACTAAACAGCTTCCATTGGTTTCTTTTCAAACCACTCTTCAAAAAGAAGTAAAAACCAACCTGGAAGTTTCCTGTGCCCACTGCAGAGATGATTTCTGCTGCAAAAAATAACTTGCCGTAGCTATGTCACTGTATGTGATTCTTAGCATAGAACTGTGTTGAATCAGTGCTTAGCAGTGCTTAGAGAATAGAATTGACTCTTTTTGTTTCAACTTAATAATTTCATACTTGATTTTTCCCTTTACTTTTACGAATACATATGTACAGTTTATTTAATAGCTAACATACGTGTAATACTAAGTGCTACTGTTATAAACACTTTTATATATCAACTCATTTAATCCTCTCAAAAACCCAAGCAGTCTGGTGGAATATGCACATTAATCTCTTCACCCTGCTGCCTTTTTAAAGAGTAAGGGTAAAATGAGTACTGACCATGCAGGAAGAAATAAAATATTACCAGTTCTTTAGAAGTGCCTTTGTACTTCTCTACAGAAATGTATTTATGCCTTTCGTTATGCTGACATTTTTCCTCCTCAATTTTTGTTAATCATTCTCTCTTGTTCATTTACCACCTATGTATATATTTTTAAGCAATATTTTGTTTGGATTATGTTGTTTTGGAACTTTATATAATGCAATCATACTGTAAGCATTCTTATTTGACCTACTTGCTTCCTTTGCTTAATATCTGGTTTGAGAGTTAATCATGTTGTATATAGCTGTGATTCACTCATTTCCATTATATTAATTTTGTTTACTCTTGTACATGTTTCCTAGTACACATGTGAGAGACTTTCTCTAGAATATACACCTAAGAGTGGAATTACTGGGTCATAGGATATGAACATTTTTGTTTATATCCTATACTGGGTTAAGCCAAACTGTTTTCTATATTTTTTGTACTAATTTTCACTTCTGTCGCAGTGTGTGAGATTTCTCACCACTCCAGCTCCTCCTCAGTGCTGGATATATTAAGGCTCTTCAATGCTTTGCTGATCTAAATTCTGTTCAATATCTCATGCTTTTTAATTGCATTTCCCTTATTAGTAATAGGTTGAGCATTTTATATGTTTGGTCATTTGTTCATTCATTCATTTTAGCTGTGTGTGTTTCTTCTTTTGTGAAGTGCTTATCCATATCTTCCATTTCATTTAAAATTATGTTGTCTGTCATTTTCTTATTTTTTTTAATTAGCTCCCACATATAAGTGAGAACATGTGGTATTTCTTTTTCTCTGCCTGACTCGTTTCACTTAATATTATTCTTTCAAGGTCCATCCATGTTGTTGCAAATGGTAGTATTTCATTCGTTTTTATAGCTGAGTAGTATTCCATTGTGTAGATATACCACATTTTCCGTATCCACTCATCCGATGATGGACCTTTGGGCTGATTCCAGCTCTTGTCTATTGTGAAGAGTGCGGCAATGAACATTGGGGAGCAGGTATATCTTTGACTTGATGATTTCCATTCCTTTGGATATA
>NW_007731946.1:104687-105064 GCF_000696425.1 Galeopterus variegatus
GGCTCCCCTCTCCCAACCAGAAATCAGTTTGGGGTTCTTCCGAACTGAGGGCCACGGAGATTGTATCTGCCTCCCGGAAACAGGGAGTTTACCTGGGGCCAAAGCCCAGGGTATGGTGGAGTGACAGACTGGGTGGGCTCCACTTCCCAGCCCTCCCGACGCTGGCCGGGGGCTCCCCCCGCCACCAGCCCCGTCAGAGATCTGTGGGGGGAGTGGGATTGTAGGCCGGTCCACAGGTCCTGGGGTCCCCACGTCGAGGTACGCAAGTGGCCCGTGTCAGTGAGGAGCTGCGCCAAGCCAAGGGGCAGTCTCCGCACCCACCCGAGAAAATGGAGGCAGTGCTGTTGCCGTGGCCTAGCCTGGTGTGGTAGGCGGGA